>NC_079170.1:40516606-40611606 GCF_947568905.1 Ostrea edulis
GTGAGCTAAATATAAAGTCTGGCAGATTGAATTTTGGTTAAAGAATGTTGTCAACTGACATGATAATCACGAAATTCTTATATCAACTTTGGACGATGAAGATTGTTTTAACAGACTGCCGAACCCGTGAATCGTGACAGATGAAAATCGCCGGCCTCTTTAAGAAGTAAATGTGTGATGAAATGTTTGAGGTGTAAATGATTATGTTAGTTACTAATGATTTAATTACTTATAGTTACGTAAAGTGCTTCATTATTTGTTTTAGTGCATACGGTACACATTTTTGTATATTTTTTTGTAGGGATCATATGTATGTACAATGTAATCACAGGCAAATACACTGAACACGTACATTAAATTTTAGTGCTTTGAAATACATGTAAATGTTAACATTATTATAATTTATTTACTAATGCAAATGGTTAAATGCAATGATAGAATGTGTTTAATTCACTATGCATCAATAAAGTAGGCACATATTGGCTACTTATGCAAAGCTAGAAAATATGCGATTCAATTATCCGGACGCTTCATTTATCAGGACGATTTTGCTGGGAACCAAAGTGTCCAGATTAACGAGGCTCCACTGTATATATCTTTTCAATAATCCCCAAGTTCAAAATACTCTATGAATTAAAATAAGCATACACAAATAAGCTATGAAATTTAATCTTAAATTATAGCAGAAAATGACATAATGACCAAAAATTAAGCTTTTGGTCAATTTTGGACAGTTTTTGCCCTGCCCCTAGGGCCTCAGGGGTGCTGGAGTCCTGAAATTTACAATTTATGTCCCCCTTGTCCCATTTATGCTTCATTTCTGAGTTTACTCAGGTGACCTAAAAAAAAACCCTGCTAAAACGCATCAAAGATGCATATAGCCAGGTTGCAGTTTGGAAAATTATTCACAAAGTAAAAACATGCACGCATTTAATATAGTTTATAAGTATGAAGCTTTGAATGGCCACAATAGGTATTTAGTGTGATAATGACCTTGACCTTTGGATTTCAAAAGCAACATGAATCTTGAATGTCATCAGGATTTGAAGTCTGATAAACATGCACCAGCAAATACATGTATAAAAGTTAGAGGCAAGCTCAAATCTACAGTATATAGTGAAAAAGAGACCTTGCCCTTTGACCTTTTGACCTCAAAATAAATAGGAACCATCCTCTTTTGGATGTGATCAAAATATGCAAATCTGATAAAGATGCCCCTTGTAGTATGAAAGTTAGAGACCGGACAAGCTCAAATCTATGGCATTTAGTGACAAAGTGACCTTGACCTTTGGACATCAAAATAAATAGGAACCTTCCTCTTTTGGATGTGATCATGTTATGTAAGTTTCACAAAGATGCCCCGAGTAGGATGAAAGTTAAAGACCAGACAAGCTCAAATCTATGGCATTTAGTGACAATGTGACCTTGACCTTTGGACATAAAAATAAATAGAAACCTTCCTCTTTTGGATGTGATCATGTTATGTAAGTCTCACAAAGATGCACCAAAAAGTATGAAAGTTAGAGACCGGACAAGCTAATTGTGGACGCCGCCTGCTCGACTGGATGCCCATCATTCGCCAATTTAAAAGCCGAGATTTGTTATGCAACTCGGCTAAAAAGTAAAAATAAACAAGAGGCCCAGGGGCCTTATAGGTCACCTGAGTATCATGTAACAACCTTCCAATGTTTGAATTAGGTTTGTGTTTAAATATAAGAATTTTACTTTTGGATGGAAGAAACATTGAATAGCTATGTGGTCAGCCCCGCCTTTGCACCAGAACCCCTGACCCAGGGGCCATAAATTTCAGTTTTGAAAGAAGCATCCTTGATCATCATTATCATACTATTAGTTTGTCTACTTAATACCCAGCAGCAGAGGAGAAGATTTTCAAAGAAATAAAATGCATTTTCACTATATGATCAATAGGGCCCCACCCTAATACCAGAACCCCTGACCCAGGGGCCATAAATTTCACAATTTTGAAAGAGGCATCCTTGCTCATCATAATCATGCTATTGGTTTGTCTACTTAATACCCAAGGACAGAGAAGAAGATTTTCAGAGAAATAATGCATTTTCACTATATGACTTATAGAGCCCCACCCTAGCACCAGAACCCCTGATCCAGGGGCCATGAATTTCACAATTTTTAACAAGAGGTACTGTGAGCAATGCTCACTAAGAATACCCCCCGCTTACCCCAATCTCCCAAAGGGTGTTGGTAATAGGTATAAACTACCTCTTTTCTGAGTGTTGCTACTTCGATGTCCAGTGCGCATGACCTTTGACCTTTTGACCCCAAAGTCGATAGGGAACATCTTCATCCTATGGGTAGTCCATATGTAAGATATGGTGACTGTAGGTGGAAAGGATAACGCTTTAGAGCCCGGAAACCATATTGCTACTTCAATGTCCAGTGCACGTGACCTTTGACCTTTTGACCCCAAAATCGATAGGGATCATCTTCATCCCATTAGTAGTCCATATGTATGATATGGTGACTGTAGGTGGAAAGGATAACACTTTAGAGCCCGGAAACCATATTGCTACTTCGATGTCCAGTGTGCTTGACCTTTGACCTTTTGACCCCAAAATCGATAGGGAACATCTTCATCCCATGGGTAGTCCATATATATGATATGGTGACGGTAGGTGGAAAAGATAATGCTTTAGAGCACGGAAACCATTGCGTCTACAGACGGACGGACGGACAGACGGACAACCCGATTCCAGTATACCCCCCCACAACTTGTTGCGGGGGGTATAAAGAGGCATCCTTGCTCATCATTACCATGCTATTAGTTTGTCTACTTAATACCCAGAGACAGAGAAGATTTTCAAAGAATTTCTACATTTTCACTATATGACCAATAGAGCCCCACCCTAACACAAGAACCCCTGCCCCAGGGGCCATGAATTTCACAATTTTGGTAGAGGGCTCAATGCTCATTATAATTATGCCCACAGTTTGGCTTCTTGATGTCCAGGAGTAAAGAAGAAGATTTTTTAAAATTACACTCATTTTGATGGTTTTTGCCCCACCCCTCAGGCCCCAGGAGGGCAGGGACCACAAATTTCACAATTTTTGTTCCCCTTCACCCACAGATGCTATATGCCAAAATTGGTTGAAATTGGTTCAGGGGTTTCAGAGAAGAAGCTGAAAATGTTCAAATGTTAACGCACGACGAACGACGACGGACAAAAACAGATAGCAATAGGTCACCTGAATGACCTAAAAAGTAAGGTCTTCTGTAACAAAAGACCATCGTAATATAATAATTTAAACCAGACTTACTAGATTTGTTTTTATCCTGAATAAGTGTGCATTCAATGGATGATTCAAAATCTCAAAATTTGCACTTTAAAACAGCTCCCCACATTTGTGTGGAGGGCACATCTTTCTTTTTAAAAGTATACAATCCAAAAATGACTTTAAATGTAAATTATCAATGTACCTGAGAATTCCATGGATAAGACTTTAGTCCGTAATTATATAATAGTTCTTCTCCTTCATTAATGTCTCTGCTATGAATAAAATTAAAATTTGACAACAATAAAACAAAAGATTATTAGGGTTGTTCCATTAAAACATATGAGGTACCCGGGGAAGGCACTTTAAAATTTGGGTAACCACCCATAGAAGCATAAAAATGTAATGAGGGACCACTCACAGAAGCAATTTTAGATAGTGTGGCACCACCCACAGAAGTGAAATAAATGTGAAATACACTTTTTCTTTAAATTCAATATGTATGAATGACTATTTATAACCCCTGAATAGAGGTCTATTTTCAGATGTTCCCATGCATGATAGTAAAGAGAAGAGTATCTTGGGTGTCATCACCATTCAAATAACTGGCCATCAATGAAGCTTGATCATAGAACCATCAATTTATTTTATCAAGGCTGTCTTTCTTAAACATGATGAACTAAATTAATTTTATAAGTCTACCTGTTCATAAAAAGTTTAGTATTGTAAATGTTCAAAAACAACTATTAAAAGTTTTAAAATTGACTAGTATTTTGAGTATTAAAAAACAAGAAAATGTGTCTCTTTACGTAAATAAAATGATATTCTATGTTTCTTAGACAATATATAAATTTACAACCTGCAACTTAAGATTTGTGAGGCTCTATTCTACCGTTTTCAACAATTTCGATAAATTCCAATTTCTCGATTCATATTTGTGCGCCATGTTTGATGTACTGAAGTTTCAACTTCCGATTGTCAAGTCATTTGCATATGTCATATAAAGTAGTATTTACATCAATGGACAAGTATGGAGGCGAAAGCTATTTCGTCGGTATTGAAAAAGTTTGAATTTAATATCAAGTTAAAAACCGAACAGCAGCGTGTAAATTCTTTCTGCAACAATATGATTTTTCCTTTCTTTGTCGAAGTGGCTCAAGTAACTACATTTTCGCGCGGATTGTCAATGTTTAGCTTTTTGATTAGATCCACCTACGAGATTTCGCGATAACAAGCATGGCGGAGCAGACGAAGAATTTTGCATGCTGTACATTATATTTAATGAAAACCATCTTTATTAGACATGCCCGAGCACAAAGTTGGTACTCCTTTTAGTGTAAACAACATTTGGGACTAACACAGAGTTTATTATCGGGTTATTCATAAAATTATTTTGCACCATTACGGAGATCCTATGGAATTGTAGCCTCATCTCGAAAACGTCAGAATAAAAAAATTGGATAGGGCTACATTATTGCAGCTAGAAAAAAATCAAAAACCGTTTCAATGGACCACGAGCACGTTTAGTTTTCCATTTTGGACAAGGGAGATAATCCTAATTTCCGGTCGCTATAATTTTAGAGTCAAACTGGAAACGATAACCGGATCGCGGAACCTCATTGACCAAGATCAAATGAAGACAGAAAACGGCGTTTGTTTCACATTCTACTTTCAACCCTTCCCTTCTCTTGTTGCGTTCCTCTCAGTTTCGGTAAAAAATAAAGATTTTATCAAAACAACCACCCACAGATGCAGTTTCCTGGCAGTAGGTACCCACCATATATGCAATTTTCTACCAATGACAAGCACCCATAGATTTTTTTTTAATTGCCGTCCCCGGGTACCTCATATGTTTTAATGGAACAGCCCTTACTGATTAAGGTCAATTATATCATATTATACAGTTATTATATTATACAGTTATAGACTTGATATAAGGGAAACATGATTTGCTGGACCTTCAAAACAGAAATGTTGCCCAAATTCAAAGGCTGAGGCCGACATTTCTGTCTGAAGATCCAAAAAATAACTTTACTAAATCCTAGCCAATAACTGTTTTGTTATACCCTTCATTCAAATATGAGTATATTTTCGTGTAGTAAACAGCCATTTATGTCAAACTGCACTTCCGTCATTTCTGACTTCTGCTGAGATTGGATGAGTGGTAAAGACCCATTTCATGGCCATAAGTAGGCAGGACCTAAACAAAACAGTTGTTATTTAACTGGAGTGACAAGGATCTATCAAGGTGCTAAATGCTATTCACAAAGAAATATTGATTGATTGATTGTATATTGTTTAACATCCCTCTCGAGAATATTTCACTCATATGGAGACTGCCAGTGAAGGGCTGCAAAATCTAGGCCTATGCTTGGCGCTTATGGCCTTTGAGCAGGGAGGTATCTTTATCGTGCCACACCTGCTGTGACACGGGACCTCGGTTTTTTCGGTCTCATCCAAAGGACTGCCCCATTTAGTCGCCTCTTACAACAAGTAAGGGGGTACTGAGGACCTATTCTAACCCGGATCCCCACAGGACCATAGATGGAACGTAAAATAAATTGAAAATCTATCTAGCCATCGTTTTAGAAATTCAAATAAAAAAATTATTCATTGCATTGAATCGTTTATGATTATTTATCTTTATTGACTTCACTTATATATAATTAGTTTGAGGATGTTAGCCATTGGAAGATTACGAATTTCTCTAGCCATATAATAGTATTTTACAACACTGCAGTTCATCTCTGCATGGATATGGTCTCACGTTAAAAAATATTACGAAATTAACTTTGCAGTAAATGACAGGGTAGATACTCTTACTATCAACACACTCAGTTTGGGATGCCCAGTTGACACGCTTGGTCGAATCTGTCAATCAGGGCCTAAGCAATTGTTTCTTCTTTGATTGACAATCGGTATGTTATTGATATCTGTGCAAGTAAATTTGAGGGAAGGTGGCTTAAAATTGGGTCTTCAATCAGTTGAGATGGTGCGGTCTAACAATTTTTACGTTTGACTAGCAGACTGGTTGGCATCTAAATTGTTAGTCCAGTCAAACAAAAATTCATTTTGTTGGAATTTTTGTTTGTAAAAAATATAAAGATGAATATTTATATAAGGGTGTAAAAGTATACTAGCTGCAATAATGTAGCCCTCTCCAATTTCTTTTGGGGGGAGAGAGCTACAACTCCTTAGGATCTCCGTAATGGTGCAAATGTGGGAGTGATCACTCCCGCAACATTTTCGATCATTCTCAACATTCGCTGACTTTCTTTACGTAAATAAAATGATATTCTATGTTTCTTAGTCAAGATATATATTTAGAACCTGCAACTTAAGATTTGTGAGGATCTACTCTACCGTTTTCAACAATTTCGATACATTCCAATTTCTCGATTCATATTTGTGCACCATGTTTGATGTACTGAAGTTTCTAATTCTGATTGTCAAGTTATTTGCATATGCCATATAAGATAGTATTTACATCAATGGACAAGTATGGAGGAGAAAGCTATTTCGTCGGTATTAAAAAGGATTAGATTTAATATCAAGTTAAAAAGCGAACAGTAGAGTGTAAATTCTTTCTGCAACCATATGATTTTCCTTTCTTTGTCGGAGTGGCTCAAATAACTACATTTACGCGCAGATTTTCAATGCTTAGGTTTTTCAGTAGATCCACCTACGATATCTCGCAATAACAAGCATGGCGGAGCAGACAAAGAATTTTGCAAGCTGTACATGATGTTTACTGAAAAACACCTTTACTAGACATACCCAAGCACAAAGTATGTACTCCTTTTGGTGTAAACAACATTTTGGACTAATACATGGAGCTTATTATCGGTTATTCATAAAATTATTTTGCACCATTACAGAGATCCTATGGAATTGTAGCCCTATCCCGAAAACGTCAGAATAAAAAAAAATCGGATAGGGCTACATTATTGCAGTTAAACAGTATACATGTACATTAATTTACTGAGTTGGAGGGCAACACACATTGTTGGACCCGAGAACAAAACTATTGCCCAAGGCAGTTAGACTGAAAGCAACACTTTGGTTCAGCAAAATGCATTTTGCCCTCGAGTCCACTCAAAGAATAATTTGTTATATACCTTTTATTTTCCAATGTGACAAAATTTTGATGCCAGTTAACTACAATATGAAATTATCTTGGATAGTTCTGTATGTAGTAACTGTCTAACATTTAAACAAATGTAAACTATTGCTGCTCTGTAAAAACATTGCATTTGGAAATGTTTGACATTGAATAGGAAAGATTCACATGGGAAACAAGCATTCTGAGAGTATTGTACAAGCAATACATGTTCCCTACCGGCACCCAAAATTCCATTAAGGGATATTATTTAATGTGCTAAATACGTTTCGAGAAAATTCTGACACAGAATATGTTAATTTATTTTTCAGAATTTTCAGAATATTTTATAAAATTATTTTGAGAAATCATGCATATTATATCTTCAAGAATACTGAGAATAAACGCTTTGTTGGATAGAATGTTACAATTTGATCTGCAGCATTACTTACATTACCGTCTTCTCCTTTTCCCCCACCTCGATTTCTGGACGTTTCGGCACCAAGACCTTTCGGCACCAGCAAAGACGTTTCGGCACCAGCAAAGACGTTTCGGCACTAAGACGTTTCGGCACCAAAACGTTTCGGCAAAAATCCTGAGTTTTACTAACATTATATTGTAAATTTGAAGGACCTTTCTGAATCGACCAATGTGTAGGACGTTTCGGCACCTGTTATTTTTGTACATTTGATTAGAGTTTACTTTTATACTAAATTGCATTGTGCATGGTATTTATTCATTTCCTTTAGATTACAGTTAATGATAAATATATTTCTTTTGAAATTTTTTCATGTAAACAGATCACTGAAAAAGACAATATTTGTCGAAAAGCGTATCTTATGAATAAAAACTGGAACCGTGTAAGCCCTGGATCGTGATAGTTGACTGTTAGTCCTGAAGGGTTTCAACAGTCCAGTAGCTATTTACTTCGTTACTAGCTTGAAAATATGGATATAATTTAAATTCAATTGTTATGATAAAATGTGGAAATTTATTTCAAAATTAAGGACTCTCTCTCTCTCTCTCTCTCTCTCTCTCTCTCTCTCTCTCTCTCTCTCTCTTGCATAGTTCTGATCTTTGGGTGAATTTGACTCCATTTATTGGCACTCGATCTTTTTTCTTCAACTCTTCAAAGTTTATTATCATTTCGGATTTCCAACGTTTTAGGCTTCCGCTTTACTGAAGGGACATTATTTGTTGAAATGCGAATCTGGTGCATCAAAATTGGTACCGATTAAGTTTTACATTAAAGCAAGGGACACTGTTCAATTTCAATTCTGTACTACATTTTTATTACAATACAGATGATCCAGTATATTAACACAAAAACTAATACACAACTGACACAGTACATATATAAAGAAAAAGCACTAGATGATATTGCATACCAATGATAATGGTACCTTCACACTCACGGAATTTTCTTACGCATCCTTACGTATTCCACAAATCCGTAATAGTAAACGGATTGTTACGATTTAGACATTTTAAAGAGTTGTTTAGGAACGTTTTAAAAGTATTTATGAGTATTTACGGGTCATTTACGGTTTATTACGAGTTCTTGTGATGCATTTACGGCACACATTTACGATTTAGGGATTGTTACGAGTATTTTACGAAAATTTACGATTTAGCTTTGCTTTTACGTGTAAATTACCACCTGTTAACGTGTTGATAATGTGCTGTTACGAATAGTTAAGAGTTAGTAACGATTGTTTACGTTTTTGACTCAAAAGTGTTCGCAATTGCCTTTGTATCATCATTTGACAACTGACATTACTTGTAACAGCATGTATGTATATTGTATGCAAGATGTGTTACTTCTCTGATGTCTTGATAACAACTGAAAGAAACTGTCAGATTTTGCGTCTTTTATACCTTTCTTTAATCGTAAAGTTTAAGTATGTACTCGTAGAGTAATCGTGTCTATACGTAAAGTGCTCGTAATGACTCTGAACAATCCGCAAAGCGATTGTAACCCGGCGTGAATGAAATCGTAAATACCACTTAGACATTCGCAATAATCCGTAAACAACTCGTAAACTATCCGTAACATATTGTAAACTAACAGCAAAGATTCGTTAAAAAAACTTTTTACGAGTGTTTTACGGATTCTTACAAATGTACGAGCAGTTTACGTGTTCTTGCGATCAGTTTACGATACTTACGGATTGTTACAAGTTATTTACGGGTTATTTACGGATACCAGTTTACGATACTTACGGATTGTTACAAGTTATTTACGGGTTATTTACGGAAAATGAAATCCGTGGACAATCGTGAATTTTTTTTGACATGTCAAAAAATGTGCCCCTAATTTCACGGATCCCTACGAGTGTGTGCGAGTTGTGACGAGTTATTAACGGATACCGACGAGTGATTTACGAATGCTTGCGATTGACTACGAGTCGGAGATCCGTAAGGACTCGTAAGAAAAATTCGTGAGTGTGAAGGTGGTATAAGGCATGTTAAATGTGAAATTTAATATTATTTGTTTCAAAGTTAACATCTGTAGTTCCGCTGCAGTCAGCACATGTCCACTCAAAACTCTCCTGTTGTCTAGCCAGTTCCCGATACCGTTGTCTACTGATTCCTATAAATTATCAGAAATTAAGCTTTCATCATTCGAATAAAGATGCCTTTAAATATAAACAGTCAATGTCTATATTTTTGACATTCAAAAATGAAAATGCTTGAAGAACATTAATGTAAATTATTTCTCCACATCACAACGTATAACAAATTAAACTGTATTATAATTAATGCACAAATTTTTACTAGTATTGATAAAATACACGATTGTTTCGAAAAATCAAGGCTTGATATTTAAATAAGTGTAACTGAATGATACCCTAACGCAAGGAATTTAATTTTTTTTATTTAATTATAATTTACCATAATACTTGTGCATTTCATGTACCTGAATTACATGTTCGATGTTGCCAATGTTCACAGTGTATAGCTTCCTGTCGATGTCGTACCAACTCACTGGTACTTGATACAGTTGTCTACAAAATAAAGAAAGGAATATGAGAGAGAGAGAGAGAGAGAGAGAGAGAGAGAGAGAGAGAGAGAGAGAGAGATGGGAGTTGTAATAATTCTAAAACTGTCTACTGTCGACAATTGATACCATCAATGTGGTGTTCACTTCTGTAACTGCTAGGGTCATCAATGTTAATTAACTTTTTCCATTAACATTTATTTTTTAAGACATGTAGTCATGGTTATTGGTCTATAATTAAGCTGCTCTGAAAATTGAAATTTTTGTTTGCTTTTCTCAGCTAATGTGTGTGCCAACGTCTATATCAACTATTTATAGTATTTGATACAATATTATCATTTTTCTATAAAGCTAAGTATACTATTTACCACTACGGTCAACCGTCCACCAAACGCACTCCACGGTGTATGAATTGCTGGGAGGAAAACCACTACACTAAGGAATGCCCAAACAATAAGCGTTGCAAAATTTGCAAATCCGAAGGTCACGAACCTGGAAACCATGAATGTGAATACTATACTGAATCAGCACCCAACGTCATTCCTTTTGCTGGCCAAGACAACTGTTTGTCTAACTTTTTCCCATGTGATTTGCAGTTATTTGGTGTAAACCATAAGTCTGCAGAACACGCCTTTCAATACGTGAAAGCGATGCGTAGCGGTGATCTACAGAGAGATTCAGCAATACAAATAGCTAAATCTGCCCTAGATGCGAAAAAAATTGGGAAACACGTCTTGCCGTCACCCAGTTTTTCGTTAAACCAAATCCAGATTATGACAGAAATTATAGAGGCCAAAGCTGAACAAGTTCCGGTTTTCGCCGATTCTCTCAAAACCCAAAAAAGGAATCATGTGTTTGTTGAGTCCACATATGATGATTTCTGGGCTTCTGGGCTGGACAAGGATGCTACCATTCACACGTGTGCTGAAGCTTGGCCAGGCACCAACAAACTTGGCTGCATTCTCTTAGAAATTGCCTCGCGTCTCCCCCAACCTCCAAATCGTCCTCAGTCTCTCCAAACTACCCCAATAGAGAAAACCAGATCTCAACAAATAAATCTCGAACAGAATACCCCTAAAGATAGAACCAGATCTAAACAAGCGACTCTCACACAGACTACCCCAAGAGAGAGAACCAGACCTCAACAAGCGACTCTCACATAGATGAAGAGTGTCGTCTCGGGAACCAAAACGGCATCTCCTAAAGGAAATGCATTTGACTCTAAAAATCGCGGCGGAAAGGGCTAATTTCACCTTACATTTTGTGCTCGCATAATATCCAAACCCTTAACTCGGACTTCAAAAGGACAATGTCTTTGTTTCTGTTTAAGGTAAATAGAAATGTTTTTCTTTAGTATGAATTTTTTGTTTGAAGCATGGACAACCTTAAATTTGTGTCTGTTAATGCAAGAGGTCTAAATACCAAAGAAAAGCGTTTAAAATATTATAATTGGTTAAAACATTCAAAAATAGATATTGCCTTTTTACAGGAAACGCATTTCATTGAAGAAAACGAATCGTTGTATAATTTTTCATGGTATGGAAAAGCTATACACTGCTTTTCTGATTCAACATTTACCAGAGGTGTTTCAATACTGACTAAAAATGGATTAGACATTAATATTCTTAATACTCACAGATCAAAAGACGGACGAAAATTATTAATCAACGTGAAATTACACGACATAGAATTGACTTTAGTTAATATATATGCACCAAATAATGAATCATGTAGAATCCAATTTTTCAAAAGATTAAGAACTTTCATTAATAATTACTCGAACATTTCATCCAATATTATTATATGTGGGGACTTCAACTGTAAAATAGATAATTGTTCAGATAAAAGCTCTAAAGTATTAAATGACATAATAATTCAGTTAAATCTTGTCGATTTATGGACAAGTAAACATGATAAAACAGATGGTTTCACGTGGTGTGATGCTTCTGACATACCCAAAAGTAGAATCGATTTTGTATTCATTAGTAAAACTTTTCTAAATAAATGCAAATCTCCCATGCTACAGAAAATTCCAGGAACTCATTCTAATAGAACCAGAATGTCTGACCACAAAGCAATTAGATTTGATCTTAATATACACGATAACAAGAAAGGTTACTGGAAATTAATAACTTCCTACTTAAAAAGTAGCGAATATAAAAACCAAATTGTAAATATTATACAAAATATAAAAAAACTCACAAGGAACAAACACGCAAAAATGGGAAATTTTAAAACATAAAATTAAGTTACTTTCTATACATTTTTCAATCAAATCGCAGAAAAATCTTAAGAATACAATTTCAAACATTGAAAAAGAAATAAATGAAATAGAATCTCTCCCACATCTCCAAATTGATATGAATAAAAAGAGAGACTTGGAGTCGCAATTAAATGACTTGTATGATAGAAAAGCAAAAGGAGCTCAAATTAGGTCACGCGCTAAGTGGATCGACAAAGGAGAAAAAAAACACCAAGTATTTTTTAAGTCTAGAAAAAAAGCATCAATCACAGAATGTTATTAATGAACTACAGAACGAACGAAAAGAAACTTTAACTACTGATGAAGATATTTTGAGTGAAATGTGTAATTTTTATGAAAATCTGTATGATACTAAAAATATAAATTCTTCTGACATTCAGAATTATTTAAATAATAGCAATATTAAATGTTTATCTGAGAGTGCGAGAAATAATTGTGACCAATTTCCAACTTTAGATGAATGTCGAGAAGCTGTTATGAGTATTACTTACTTACTTATCCTCTTCGTCCCCGGTGGGACATAAGGCTTCAACAAGTTGTTTCCATCTACCTCTGTCCTTGGCAATATACTGTGCCTGTCCCCATGAGTAACCCATTTCCTCTAGTTCTCCTCCAGGTGGTACGTGGTCTGCCTCTTTTCCTCTTTCCAGGTGGTGTCCAGTGTAGAGCTACTTTGGGAATCCTGTTCTGGGGCATTCTCATTACGTGACCAAGCCATCTCATTCTTCGTTGTTTAATCTCTGCGCTGATGTTCTTGCTTTTGCACTTTTGGTGTAGGTTTTTATTACTGATTTTGTTTGGCCAAAAGATTATGAGTATGAAACACAATAAATCGCCAGGTCTAGACGGTTTACCAACTGAATTTTATCAATGCTTTTGGGATCAGTTATCGGAACTTTTTTTTGGAATGCTTAAAGAAATTTTTTGATCAAATGAAATGTCTTTTTCCCAACGACTTGCTGTCATATCATTAATTCACAAAAAAGGAGAGAAATCCCTATTAAAAAATTACAGACCTATTAGCCTTACAAATACAGACTACAAGATAATTGCATTCATATTTGCTCGTCGTTTACAAAAAATAAATCGATGATTACATAAGTAACGAACAGACAGCATATATAAAAGGAAGATTTATAGGAAGCAACGCACGATTAATATTAGATATGTTTGATTACTGGGAAAACAATAATCAAGAGGGCTTATTATTATTTCTCGACTTTGAGAAAGCATTCGATTCAGTTGAGTGGAATTTTCTGTTCAAAACTCTAGAAACATTTAATTTTGGAATTAATTTTATTAAATGGATTAAAAATACTTTATAAAAATCCTATCTTCCGTTTAAAAAATAATGGCTGGATCTCTAGAACATGCCAGATGCACAGGGGAATTAGGCAAGGCTGTCCAATTTCTGCGATTTTATACATATTTGTTGCAGAAATTCTATCAGATAAAATCAAATCAAATAATTCGATTCACGGTTTTAAAAATAAAAACTTAGAAAATGAAATTAAAAATATTCAACATGCAGACGACATGACACTGGCTTTAAGTGATACCGATTCTCTAAAACATGCAATAAACACCGTTAAAAGTTACTGTGAATTAGCAGGGTCAAAAATAAATTTCACAAAAACAGAATGTATTTTACTCGGAAACCTGAGAAACCAGCTTGAAACAGTAGAGGGAATAAAGGTAACTAAGAAAGCCGTAAAATGTTTAGGTATTTATATAGCACGCACATGTATGTATACATGTATATATCTGTGTATTATATATACTTGTGTTATATCTGAAGCCACTATTCAGAGGGTCAGTCCTCTAATAGAGCTGCCCAATGAGTCGGATATGAACTGTCGTGATATGTGTGGACTCATTGTGGCAGCGTGGCGTTTTTGAAAAACAACAACCAAAAACTTATCTTTATTATACACACACTGCCAAATATGTTTCTTACGCAGTATTATTCCGTCACTTGAAATTATGTTGATGTAAATTAATAACTACAATTGTTTGACATATACTGTATCTATTTTGATTCCATGGTAAAATAATAACCATATCTTATACACATTGTATCTTATACATGTATATCATTTGTTTTGTATATTTGTATATGTTTTTGTCTTGTTTCATAAATAAAAATCTTGAAACTTGAAAAAAAAAAAAAAAAAAGTATACCTTTTAAAAAGAAATTAAAATATATTTACCCATATAAACTGCATATAGTTAGGACTCTGATTATGCACAAAAATAAAAAGTACTGTCGCCAGAACATGTATATATATTTTTTTTATTTCAGTGATATCAAATTAACGCATAACATAAGGAATATGAAATGATTTATAGCGGTTTTCCAATTCGATACGACGTTGCTCAGAATCAGTACGTGTGGCTCTATAAGATGTAGTAATTTTTTTTTATTTATAATAGATAATTTGTATAGAAGAATTACATATTTAAGTTGGTAACGTACATATCATCTGCAATTTTACGTACGATGCAATTCTGGGAGGAGAACTTGTTACTTTTTATTTGCGACTCTATAAGATATCAAGCATGTAGAATCGAGGGTGGTGGGGGTGGGAGCTGCCCCCTTTTTTAAACAATGGACATTTTGTAATGCAAATAGAGATATATTTCAATTGCTTATTGAAAAAATATATCAGAATTGCTGTTATTATTACAAATGTAGAAAACGTAATTAATATTAATATCTGATATATGATATTTAAGCGTAACAATAGAATACCATGCCAAAAATATTTTTTCTCCGTCCAAGAAGTAGTTTTCCAGCTACATGGAATATATACTCCAAGACTCTGTTTCCATTCATGTTTTCAAAGTTCTTAAATTGTGGCATATGAATTTTCGTTTTGAAATGCCTTTTGCTATAGTAACTATGTCACCTCTATTTTTCTCTGATTTACCTATATGAAAGAAGGGTAATATTAGACTACTATATTCTTTCAGCAAATAGAAACATGAAATGCATTTATTATCGGTGACAGAGAATGGGTGTGTTTCATATATAAATCACTAGAACAGTTGCAGGCTATATCTTTTTACCATCAACAATTAAGTTATGGAACGATGTCTATAGATCAGAGAAAATGATTTGGGTTTTTTTTTCACCAAAAACTAACACAATTAAAAAAAAAAACACTCAAAGATCTAAAAAAAATATTTTAGAATATTTTAGTAATAAGGAATAAGGTGCTGCATCTATTTACACATGTGACATACAACTAAATATACACTGTACAACAAAATTAATCTGAAATTGACGATGAGTTACCCATCATATTTTTTGTCAATGTTCGTTAGTTTTGTGCTTAAAACAAAGCTGGTATAATCTATAACAATCCAACCATCGAGTCATGCCAAGAAATTCTTAGCAAAATCTCAGGTATAGAAAAACCGTTATAAATCAGTGACCGCAATTAAGAGATAAGCGACGGCTACTATTAATCAACATATAATATGACCCTATTGAAGCCAACGAATTCAGACCGGACGGGATTTCTTGGCATGGTCATGATTTTTGTGTATTCAACTAAAAACACTCAAATAACCCCATACAAGCTTATTTGGTCAGTTTTGAAAATTATTTTTGCACATTAATGGCAAAAATTACAAATTGTGACCCCCCCCCCCTTGCACTTCATCACATATTTTGAATGAATCGTTAGAGAACGTTGTAATTTATCACTTGTTTAAATTGATGCCAATAACGCGATAATGCCGAATAACGCTGTTGGAAATGCTCATTGTTACCCGTCTCGTCTGCCGACACCGCAAAAACAACATCCTACGCAGAATTTTCGAAAGCTTTTACCCGCAAACAAGACTACACTCAAATTCACATGTTTTTCACATGTGTGTAAACAGCCTGAGTGCACCTCAGGAAGTAGCCTAAGCTACCAACATCCAATAGTTCCTTTGTATACAACTGATTATTTCCGAAAATTACACAAAATTTTCTAATCAGGGGTACAAAAATTAAGAGAAAAGAAGAAGAGGAAATAAGAAGAATCGCGCAGAGGAAAAAAATCATTCTTTTAAATATATGGAACTACCATTGACTAAGTTCATTTTGATTGGACAATTACCGGTGTGATACCTTTACACATTAGACGAACGATCCCGATGCCGGCATATTTTGTAGAATATTGAATATACCTTTCTGTCTGCAGAATGTGTATTGATACAGTAGTTCATATTTTTTAAATTATTTTTACTACCCCCCCCCACCCCACCCTTTCAAATTTTCCGTTCCAAACTCGGCTATACCGTACTCGTTTACCGAAGACATAAAAATAAGATATACTATACCTTTTTGTTTAATTTAATATATATATATATATATATATATATATATATATATATATATATATATATAATTCAATTCAATTCATACTAACCTGACATCGTTGGTTCTTCAAGACTCTCTTCAGAAATGAAGTGTAAAGCCCTCATTGTGTAACAGGGGCTCTTCATTATCTCCTCTTAATTAGCACATAGTCACAGAATAGGGAGAAGGATATGGGTGTTGTTGTTTTTACAATTTACACATTCAATGGAGGGCCCATTTCAATTGCTTTGTTATACACCCCCCAAAAGATTTTCAATTATCTGAAGTTAGTAAATAATAGCAAATTAATGTATAATATAAAATGCAGATTAAAATAAAATAATATGTTATCAAATCAATTATAAATCAAATTAATATAAAACTAAATTATTATGATATAAATGAAGAAAGAATTGTTGGTGTCAAATAAAAAATAATTGTTGGTGCCGAAACGTCTTAAAGTAAGTGCCGAAACGTCTTGGTGCCGAAACATCTTGGTGCCGAAACGTCTTAATAATAAAGTGCCGAAACGTCTTGGTGCCGAAAAGTCCTGCACCCCAATATATTGGGGCACTAACCCGATCATAAATATGAGAGACATTTAAAAAATATTAACTTTAACATCTGTTGATAAAAAGTAACGAAAGTCGAATTTGATAAGTAATAATTGCTATGTTGGATCTGCAGGATAAATCCCCGTCTTCTGTTTTCTCACCTGAACACTGATCGAGCGTAGCACTAACCCGACCGAAGACAAGTCGCATAATATATATATATATATATATATATATATATATATATGTTGATCAAAAGTAACGAAAGTCAAACTTGATCTGTAGTTTCACGGAAAGACAGAGATAAAGACTATAGTCCCCCTGGTTTCATCGGTAGGGGACTAATAAATTTTAAAGGTATAACAATCATATGTTATATATGGAACTATTCAAGCTGCTCCCAGTGGTAGTCTAGCTTATAGGCACATGATCACTGATGCAAACAAAATTCTAATTATAGAACATCTGAAATAATTCAACATACATTAATTCTTGTAAGTCAAGTAACAATTGTAAATACCTGGTTGCAAAAAGACACACTGAAAAACATAAAACATTGTATCACCCCTCCCCCACAGATTAGGAATTTTGCGATTCGAGAATAAATTTATTTATTTATTTTTGCTAATTGTCAAAAAAAAATTGAGTTGAATATTTTGTTTTTTTGTCGGGGGTGGGGTGAGGGTAAGTGTAATGCGCAGAGCCCCCCCCCCCCCCCCCCCCCCCCCCCCCCCCCCCCCCCCCCCTTGTACATTACTCTACTTGATGATGATCACTATCGGCCACATGTAGTGAAGTAATTGAGGAAGTATGTAAGTGTAATAAGATAGAAAACCACCATTTCAAGTGGGTACAATGAACCATATACTTTCACCTTTAAGCTTGTGACTTTTAATTGGTGCTGCATTTATAGTATACTACATACTATCTAGGATATGCTTATGATGAGAATATCTCACATTTTGAATTATCCACTGACTCTTCTAGTCAAGCACCTGTTAGTACTGACGGCGTCCAGTAATGTGCTCTAATTTGTAGTACATTGAGTTTTATGATACATGTATTACAAAAACATTATCATATTGATATCTAAGTCGTTTTATATGTTCATAGTCTACGAAAGATTGTATCTTGTTTAACGTCCCTCTCGAATTTTTTTCACTCGTATGGGTGAAGGGCGGCAAAATTTAAGCCTATGCTCGGCGCTTACAGACTTTGAACAGCGACACATCTTTATTGTGCCACACCTGCTGTGACACGGACTTCAAGTTTCGTGATCTCATCCAAAGGACCGTCTCATTTCGTTGCCTTTTACAACAAGCAAGGGGTATTGAGGACCTAATCTAACCCGGTCTCTCCACGGAATTCAAACAATATAAAGATACTCACTAAGTATAGGGAGATCCCAGTTAAAATTATTGTACATAAATTTGTCCCGTAATTTTAAAACTTGCATAATTTTATGAAAAATATTCTTTATACTATAGTTGAAAAGGATACTAAATACAATAAAAATTGTTGTGAGCATATTTACAGAGATATTGCGAGTTGAAATTCAAATACAGCAATATGCATATTTCGATCGGAGATTTAAGCGCCATATTACTGTGACGTCATATGCGACAATTGGAATGAGAAAGCACGTAGTAAGCCGGTGGTGATTTAGGTGATAATCCTATTATTTTATCTATAAAACCGCTTTGACAGCATTATCTGTGTATTTACCCATCAATTAATGGACTATGGTGTATTGTGCGGCATACGGTTGCACCAATATTCAGAAGAAAGGGTGCCGATTTAATCATTTTAGTTCCTCAAAGGATGCAGCTCGAAGGATGGCATGGATCACACACAAGTTTGATGCTACAGATATTAGACGGTTGTCTACAGCACAATGTTTATCCACAAATCATTGAATTAAGAAACAACAGAATCACAAAAACAAGATGAAAGTGGTGAAAAGTTCAATAAGTGTTTATAAAAATGTTTATTGTCCTGCAAGCTATGTACATATCAGCATGCATGCATAAAAAATAATATATATTAAAATCATATCAGATTATTTTTGACTAATTTTTTTTTACTAGCTACTTTTCACATGTGTTTGTGTTTTGGATTCCTAGATTTAATAACTATTAAAGGATGAATAAATCAGTGTGAGAGGGTAGTATATGCACATGTATGTATGTGACAAAAACCGAATAATAAATATTAAAAAAAATAATGATATATATTTATTCATGTAATTATGCAACTATAAGAACCATTATAGGGGTGGGTGTGTGTGTTAAAGGTTGATGTATATCATTAATTTCTCTAAATTCAAGCTGAATGGATTATAAAATTCAGATGGTTTAACATGACACAAAATCTGATGATTTATTTGCATGCACACAGGTACTAAAGTGTATTAGTGTGACATACATGTATATACCAATTACCAAAGCTTGATAATGAATACGACGCCCATTTCATTACAGATTTGGAAAATAATTATAGCCAAATCACCCCTACTGCAAGCCAATTATCAGACTGTATCAGTGAGTATATTTATTTATTTCAATCAAAAGATTTTAAATTCAGAACATGGTACATCTGACCTTGTCATATTGTCATAATTCATAAATTATGTAAGTTTAGAACTATTACAGATAAGAGCTTAATTCCACATTTGACATGTATATTTCTTGAGACAAATCCTGACCAAAGGCATATCCAATGTTAAGATGTCACAATCCTTTTGTTTTAACTCACTTGACAGATATACATGTAGAATATAAAAACTTTAACTTTGACAATAACATGAGAATGGTTAGAGATGGGGGGTTGGATATTTCAGAAATGTGTGTTCCTTATGTCATATGATAGTAACATTTTTACCTTACGACCTTGACCCTAATTCATATTGAAGTTTTATGTGATGTCACCATGCCACACACAACACATACATGCATTTTTAATCCATGACTGTTATCAAAGATTTTAACCCACTCGACAAGTTTTAAACTCTCTTCAGACAATTCTTGTTTAGATAATTTCAAATACTAGCTCGTATACACACACACACACACACACACACACACACACACACACACACATATATATAATTATATATATATATATATATATATATATATATATATATGTCAGAGGTGATGTTTTGAAATCAGAATGTGGTTTAATTTTTGAATCAATGAATACATAGTTTTATTTTTTTAGCTCACCTGAGCTGAAGGCTCAAGAGAGCTTTTCTCATAAAATTTGTCTGGATTCTGTTGTCATCATTGTGGTAATAATTTTTCCCATTTTCATCTTCTCCAGAACCAATGTCTGTCTGGAACTTGCTCATGTTAGTAATAAGGCTCTCATATTTCATATTTTTATTCCTTATAATAAGACATTTCTTTTGATATCATTTTTTTTTTACTTTTGTGTTTGGCCTACTTTTAACAAAATATAACCTACAGTAGGCATTTCTCCTGAACTATATATAAGGTAGTCTAGCCTTTTATGTTTAGTATTTAGATATCTTATGGCAAGAACTTTCATTTGATACCATGCTGTTTGATATTGTGACCTTGGTTTTGAAGTTTAACCCAGATTTTATTATATTGATATTTTACATAAAGATATAAGATAAGATAAGATAAGTTTATTCCAATTTTGGGCCCAGGGGTCATAACAGTAAGACAGTTTATAAAGAAGGAAATTCAAAAAAGAAAGTTTACAACATTAACTACAGGTTACATAGACTGCAAACTGCATGTGGATGCAGCATGTTGGGGAAACAAGTACATACATATATGAATTGCTAATCGTGTTTATATACAAGTAGATGGACAGTATCAGTATTATACCAATATATGAATAATAAACTATAATGATTTTTGCAGTTTTAAAGCATCACTTCTTTTTCTGAAAGTTTGCACTAAATATTCACTCAATTTGACAATTACTGGCTTGTCTTCATTAATCATCAACCAAGTAAATTTGTCCTTATTTATTAGATATATAAAATTTTTGTTGAGCTTGTATATACCATTAAAAACATATTTCTCTCTTCAACATAGAATGGACAATCAGTGAGGAAATACAAAATGTGTATGTTCTTTATTACCAGACTTTTAATATAGTACATGACCTTAGTCTTTAAAATAGCATGCTTTTTAAAAACTTTAAATTGGTATATAGTTTCTCAGCCACTTTGGATTGGGCTTTGATATAGATTTCACATATTATAGATTACTAATGAAAAGAGCTTTACTTTTGAATTTCTGACTTTGACCATGTTGACCTACTTTTGAAAAACATTCATTATTACCAGATCTGTTATATCTTGAGTGATAAGGACTTAGGTATTGGGTTAGTTTGTTTCACATGAAATTCCTAATGACCAGAATTTATTTTATATCATGACCTTGACCTTGTGACTATATCAAACATATGATCTTGATTTTCTTAGTGCATTGCTTACAGTGCTATTTAAACATGTTCATAATTTTATTTCCATTAATTTACACAACTGTTGTTATTTAGATCTCAGCTGAGTCCAAGATAGAAAGAGGCTTTGGAGAGAACACAGAATTACTACAAACAAAAGACTTGTGAAGTTATAAGGGGAATTGCAGAACTCATAGCTCCACTTCAATCTAGATATGTTGACAGTTATTTCACAGAAACACTTTGCAGCTGACAAAGATAATCAAATGATGACCACTACTTTAACTCTATGGTTGCAGCATATTTCAATTTTTGAAGTGACAAATTTTATTCCTGCTTGTGAACCAATATTCAAAAGAAACACTGCTATGACATTAGACATAAATTAGAAGAGAGTGGTGGGGTGGCAAAATAAGATTTCATACTGTGAAATGTATCAATTGTTAATATACATGTATCAATATAAATTCAGTGCCAATTTTCATAATTTCTAGGGGAAAAGTTTGTTTGTAACAAATGTCAGAAATATGCACTATCTCTTTCTTTGCAAACCATGCTACTAAGTACCAGGCATTAAGACATGATTTGTTTATTGTCATTTGTTAAACAGAGACAGATCCAGTGATTTGAAAGGGGGGGGGGGGTGTCCAGAAAAATGATCTAAAATCTGCATTAGGTCATATCCGATGAATTGATAAAGTAAATATGTTTATTATTGATTGCTAGTTACATGTAACCTTTTATGCATCAGTTGAAGATACTATATGAACATTTTCCGTCACTGGGTAAAATTCAACAAACATTTTGTGTATCTGGAAGTGGTCAATATATATTTCAACATCAGAGTAAACATGCATTAAAGCAAATCTGCCAATCTGATCTAGGCAGAAATTGGAATATGGCATGTTATTTCATGAATGCAAAGGGAAATGCTTTACAAGAGAGTCAAAAAATTTCTGGTTAATGCTAAATAACTATCTAGATATCCCAGAGAAAAGGAGAGGGTGTGTTCTCCCCCCACCCCCCACCCCCAACCCCAACCCCCTCGGGATCTGCCAATGTCAAGTTTGTAATGTGAGTGAATGAATTAAGATTCTTCATGATAGGCAATTGATTAAAATTTGATTTACTGATAATTTTAACTTCATATATGTGTGTTAATTAATTGACTATTATCTCAAATCCTGTGTCAGAAATGACCTCTAAAAATCAACATTGTAAAATTTTATATAATGAATTACATAGGCATTTTTTGCCTTTATTATATAGAATGTATACAAAGACATGAAATTTATTTCTGAATGTTCATATGTTCTAGTAATTTTTCATGAATTTTGATCATTGATTGGTTATATCTACTTCATATTTATTTCTATTTATGTAGTTCAACAATCTTCATTTAAGTAGTTGACATTTTTGCACTTATTGAAAATTTTGAGAATTCAGTTCAACTTTTCACCATTAAACCTTGTTTTTCCCACTGAATTTATTTTTGTAACTTGAAATACACCTCTTCAAGTTTCTAGTTATACATAATTTATTTCTTTTGAGACATTGTATTGGGTTTTATGAGATCTTAAATTTTGATCATTATTTTGTAAAATATATTGGTGTGAAATATGTGCAATTTTAACAATTAATAAATTCATTCATTGGATGAATATACACACAAAAACCCTCTTAGTTATTGCATATAGTGTATATCTAACATATAAAATATTGCTTTTCTCTATTTCTTAGTTATATGACATTTTAGAGCTGTTCAAACATAGCACTTTTTTCCAATATTTCGTGACCTTTTTGCACCGAAAATTATCTCAAAGTTATTTTTCCATGTCGAACCCATACTAAACATGATAGAAACTTTTTATTTGGCAAATTTCATATTGGGGTCAGTAGGAACCTGTGCACAAAGTTTCATGAAAATCTGAGAGATAGCATGTGCCGACCTCTGCCTGATATCATAATGGACACCCTCTTAAATTAATAGTATATACAATAATCAGTTTGAGTTTATTTTCTTAAAATTGAAATATGACACAACGAACGGAAAACATAGTCAGCGCAATTTCCCAACTTTTTCAAAGCGTTTTGAAGTGTAAGGATCTAGATTTTACTGTGTGGTCTCCTAATGACTAGGTACAAATAGTCGCGGTGGATCAACTGATTGCGGTGAATGAGTGGTTGAAGCTTCGTGACCGGAAGATCTTTGGTTCGAGCCCCGTTCATGCCTTGAGTGTGTCAAACGTAAGGAGTCTGCTCCTTCGCCAAACGCTTATCATTCAAAAGTGAGAAGTGAGAGGTGTGGACATTAAGGTAAGGTTTGCAACAACAGGGATATAACTCTTGATATACTTCAATGGACTTCGCGCTTTATGACGTCATGATGAAAAATGCGTCACGTGATAGTTGTATCGAGGGAAAATATCATAAAATTTAGTTGTTATCAACTACCGCTTTCAAATATGTCAAGCGGCGTCTGTGTAAACCTCTATGACAAAATATTAATGTTTCTCAAATGATCATTTATAAGGAATTTTCTTTGATATTATAAAAGTGTACAATGTTTTACATATACATATGTAGTATGCGCTATGGTTAATTTCCATTAAAATTATGTTGTGATCATGACATGTAATACATTGTAATCTCTGCTAATCTTGCTAGGGAAAGTAGGATTTATTTTTATGCTGTTATAATTAATCATTATTTGTGAATAGTATCCTCAAAGACAAGGTTCGACATTAACGAACCTAGGAATTTTTATTCCCAAGTATTTTAAAAAATAAACCTGATAATGCTATCTAGTTACATGCACTTTTTATTTCAATGCTGAGACATCTACTTGCGCTGATGAAGCGATTTATCGCATGGACTTTGAAATGTAGAACGCGACTGATATGATCACGTAAGAATAAAAAAAGGGGTATGTTCTAGTATCTTAATATAGTCTTAATTTTGTGTAAGGAAAATTTTTACAGATTTATTAGTGTCATTTTCACTAACTTTACGTTACCCCCTCTCCTCCCATTCTAGATCCACCACTGACAGGGATTTATAGTGCCGCAAAGGTTACAGTTGTATGTTCAACTATGTAAGCAAACATCAAGTAATGGAACAAGAAGCGGGAATCTATTTCAAAGATGTAGTATATGAGACAGATTCGGGCTAAAGTAACAATTAATTTATGACGAAGCAGGACCGTGCAAAACCCGCTGGAATAATGAAAATATTATATTGTATTCAGAAAAAAATCAACATCTCTAATAAATGTGATACTACATTACTTGACAATTAAATATAAATTATCATTTATCATTTTTAGGCTGGAATTGTATCTTATTCATGAAAATGCTCAATGCACTTTTCAAATGCTGTACAATTTTAAAACAAAGTGAAATATGAAATAATTCTTTTTAATCTGTTATCATGGAAACAAAGCCCGGTGGGTAGTGATTCTACATGCTTTCTTAAATGTTACAAACATTATGTTTAAAGTTGAAATTTTCTGACGTAGACCATGTAAAGCTCCTCAATATGCATTTTTGTTGCCATGACAACCGATTTAAATTTTATTCAAGATATAAAAAGTGCAATTTTTGTGTTTTAAAATAACATTTTTCTACCAATTAGTATAATCTTATAAATAATACTTTTTAAATATTCTACCAGCTTATACCACTAGCATTCCCTTTTGTACAAAGATCCGGAAAATGGGAAACATCACAAAAATCAGCCCATCTGGTCAAAAAAAACGACACGGGCAAATTGTTTTTAAGGATGGAGTCTTGTCAACTTCATTGTAATTAAAAAGTTTCATTTTTTCACAGAATGTGCATTAAGATACACTTAATTCAAAAAGATAAAGAAAACATGGGGTCATCAGCCTTAATTTTGAGTCAAAGTGAGCGGATGTTCACTTTCTAAAAATAGCATTTTTCCCGGTTAAAATTGCAAAATTGAATCATACCTTACACAAGTGTTCATAGAAAAAAATCTTGATGTTGATTTTCAAATATTTTAGTATGAATATACAGTATGATATAGCAATTGTATATTTTAGGGAAAATTTTTAATTATATATACCCAAAACTTGTTCCTATTCTAATTCGAATTTCCTCTGTCTAATTTTAAAATTTTACTTTTTTGAGCCAAAACAATAAAAGTTCTTATGAAAATTATACAATGACCATATATTTACAAATTCCTATAATTTTGTCTAAAGATAGGCAATTCCTTATAGTTTATTCCTCAAGAAAAAAAAATTGCAGGTCATCACCCATTTAAGAAAGTAATTTTACTTAAAATAATGAGATTTATTTCAAATTCAAATTTTAAATTCATTTAAAGCGACTACATTTACAATATCAAAATTTATTAGTGTTACAAGCACATTATCAGTCATAATTTGCAATGATGCTTTGAAAAATATGATTTTTTTTAAAAGCAACAATCACAAGCTAGCTGCTTTCGTGGACTAGAATTTTCAAGCAGTCTAATCCGAATTTTCTCCATTATTAGTTCTTAAAACTGAAATACAGTTCTTTTTAAACTTATATTTATTTATAACTTAGTTTGATGCATTTTAATGAATAAAAACACATTGTGTTGAAATTGAATCATTTTGATTTGAAATGAAAATGGAAATTTAATAGGATAATTTCATTTGGTACATGTACATTAATTCATATCAAAATTCAGAGAACAATATTACCACCGTTTACATCATTACTGGTGTAGTTTGCACATAATTTTTGCAGTTAATACTTTCCAGTTCTTGCAATAATCTCTCTCTCTCTCTCTCTCTCTCTCTCTCTCTCTCTCTCTCTCTCATAAACAGAACAGTTTAAATTCAGTATAGTATACAATAAACATTCATATTTGTTAACATTCATACATTGCTATTGTAAATGCAAATTTACTTTAGTTTGAAATTTTGAAACAAAATCAAGAGGAGCATCCATTTTCAAAGGATTGACTTCTACATTTTTAGTTTTTGCTAAACATATTTCCATTAACATTTTCGATTTCTGTTATTTCTGAGTCTTTGGCTGTTATAGGTATTTTTGGAAAGGTATAGGTAGGAAACTTTTCTTCACCACACACGGGAGCTGTGTAATGCAAGGTGAAAATAACGAACAGTGATCAATCTCATAACTCCTACAAGCAATACAAAATAGATAGCTGGGCAAACACGGACCCCTGGACACACCAGAGGTGGGATCAGGTGCCTAGGAGGAGTAAGCATCCCCTGTTGACCGGTCACACCCACCGTGAGCCCCATATCCTGATCAGGTAAACGGAGTTATCCGCAGTCAAAATCAGTGTGCCAAGAACGGCTTAACAATCGGTATGAAACACGTCAGACAGCATTTGACCCAATGCGCGGTTGTATTGATGAACTAGATCGTTATAACGACCATAGAATTTGCGAAATGTTGACTTCAATCGAGAGTGTTGAAATCCCTGTACCATCAACTTGTTTGTCAGTAGCTTACCTCGATTTAAAAACTGACTATACCCAGAACACGCTCTTGCATATCGAATCAGTTGAGATATATAAACACCATATGCAGGTGATAATGGAATATTGTTACATAAATGTGGGAAGTTGACGATGGAGAAGCTGAAATCATCCCGTTTGTCATACAGTTGAGTTGTTAGTTTGCCGTTAATGTCTACTTTCAATAAAATATCTAAGTATGAAGCAGAAGTGGACGACTCTGTGGTGTCCTTTATTTCGAGCTCACAGGGATATATCAAATCGACATATGAATGAAAGCTATCATTGTTAATAGACAAAACGTCATCGATATATCTAAAAGTCGAATTGAAGGTCAGAGCGAGATATTTTTTCTTCTCACGTAGAAGTTTTTGAATAAATTCTGCTTGATATGAATATAAAAACAGGTCAGCTAACAAAGGAGCACAATTCGTGCCCATGGAAATTCCAACAGACTGTTGGAAGACCTGATCACCAAATACCACGAAGATATTGTCAATGAAGAACTCTAGCATATTTTTTATTTCAACTTCAGAGTACTTGTGCGTGGAATCAACAAAGTAAGTTTTTGAATGACTGATCACTAGATATGAATATTTCCGTTTTCCGTTTTTGTTGAAGAAGCAATTGTCTATGATGTCAAAAAGTCTAGTCTTTAATTTATCGTGAGGAATGGTCGTGTATAGTGTTGAAAAGTCATAGCTTTTAATGCTATTGATTTGGGGAAAATTCTGTGATTTCAAGTTTACTAAAAGTTCTTTAGAATATTTTAGAATCCACATTTGATTAACACCACTTCTGGCATATGTAGTCGCACAGTAAGTTTGAAGTTTCTCCTTCACAGCTGTTAACATTTTCGTGAGGAGCAAAGATAGGGGCTTGGTAGAGCACTTACTGGATCCAGCAATGTATCTTTGTTTGTAAGAGTTTTTATGTAGTTTAGGAATCCAGTATAGGTACGGTAACTCATATTCATTCGACCCATTGACTGGAATATTAAATGTGTCTAAAACTGAAGCATGGTTTTGAACAATTTCGTCTTTCGAAAGGGCAGTTGGAGTATAAGTATGCTTACCAAAAGTGGAATTGATGCAAAGTTCGTTTAAAATACAGTTGTAATAATGAACCTTACAAACAAATACAATGTTGTTACTAGCTTTGTCAGCTGGAACCAAAACATATTCCTCATGTAACCTATCCAATTCTTTTATCACTTCTGGTTTACTAAACACAGAAGGATAGATGGTACGTACTTTTGTTTTCATGTGTCTAATGCGGGATTTTAATATCCCTCTTATGCTTTTAACCCATTCTGACAATGTATCAAGTCCTTCTTTTTCATATTTAGCCCATCGTCTGGCATAATCTTCGACAGAACTCATAATAGAGATGAAGTCCTGTCGCCAATTAAAAGACCGGGGTTCTCTGTATTTAGGACCTTTAAGAATAAGTGATTTGAGGTCCTCATTTTCAACTATATCAACATCACCAGTAATGACATGTCCAGCTGGACTGTAGTTGAAAGAAGATGAAGAACAAGAATATGTTGGTGGATTACATATAAGATGGTCTATATCTAAGCACTGCAAAGTTTGTTTATAATTAAAAAGTTTGGATGCAATAGTAGAAGTATAGCTGTAGGAAATACAGGGTGTAGACTTGAACTTGAAATAAGTTGGAATACACGACTGAACCCTTTTATGACGAAGAATGTTGCTTATGTTGACGGCATCTATTCCTTTGTTTGTAAATTTAAGCTTAAGGAACTGACGGCATGATTTGGAAGGAATATCATCCATGGTCCGTGCTGGTTTATAGAGCCTGTGGTAGGCAACATCCATAATCATAGAGTTAAGTCTATATTCAGGTGTTGAAAAATCCAAGTATAGACTAGCCATAGCTTCTTCAAATAACGTATGTAAAACCCTCAATGGAATAGAGTAAAGTTTTGTACGAATATGATGTGGACCCAATTGTCTGTTGACGTGAGGCAAACGTGAATCAAACGTGACATCATTTATACTTGGTCTTTTATATGAACGATGTCCGTGACTACGTTTTCGTCTTTGGGTATTGGGAAAGAGTCCCATCACATTAACGTTATTTCCTTGTGGACTAGTCAAATTTCCCACATCATATACATTATCATTGCATCCATATGGAAATGCAGTGCCTAGGGTCCTGATCCAGTGATCTGAAAGTGGTATAAATTAGAATCCGGGTCCGCATTTATAGACCACTTGAGCTGGGGAAATCTGAATCTCAACTTATATATAAAAATGATCTTTCTCCTTCCGAATATGATGATCCTTAACCTTTGATAGAGTGTGCACGTGTAGAAAATGATCGGTAAATGGCTTCTTCCCTTCCAATTACGTACTTTGCACATTAAAATACTTGATGATAAGCACTATAGGATATATTTTCCTGTTAATTATTCCCATTGTATTAGATACATGTAGTTGCCTAAATAATATGTGTGTATTACTTACATTTGAATTTTCCAGTACTAGTTTCCCTTGCTTTATGTAAAGCAAATCGTATTGATTGTAATAAGTTTTATACATACCGCAATTTATTCAGGAATTTTGTATTCTGTTTTTCCTTAGATATTTAAACATGTTAGCGTTCTAATTGAACATCATTGGAATCAAGAACACTATACTTGTTCACAATATGTACACTGTATAAACATCACTGTATAATGTATAATTCATTGACGTTTTCTTATTAATTCACAATATTTAGTGAAACAATCAATGTCTCAAAACATTCGTTTTTCATGGTGTCCTCATTAAACACCAAGTTATAGACACCATACTACGTGTCTTATTTGTCTTTAGGAGTTTCTCATTTTCGGAAGAGTAGTTTCTCGCAACGTTTGGTTTTCGTTGATTCGTTCATTAACAGGCAATTCTTTTTGAAAAGAACATTATCCATCATGACATCGCTTGTGTTGTATGTTTAGTTATCATAATGATGTGCTGAGCAACTACAAAAACGTTTGCTTCGACGAGCATGAAACCTCTGCTTTCAACAACTATGACTTTTAACGTGTTTTGGGCAGATTTCTCGTTGTCTCGATGTCTCCAACTTTCACCATGTCAAAAGTTTTACAAACAATTAAAATGAAAGTAGAGATGAATGCTTATAAAATGAAATGGGATATTTGTAAAACACGATGAAAAATTGTACACGTTTATGATGGAGTATCAACAATAGTCCAGACTTTCACTCTAAAGTTGAACTTCGTGCATGTCGGTTGGAATTTTCCTGAGTATGTTGGGATTTCTACTTTGGGTTATACATCTGAAGAGTGTGAAGTCAGGGTCTCCGAGTATACGTGCTGATCTAGTTTCTGGGAAATGGTTGGGCACAACAGAGTTAACAGTTCTTTTCCATTCTACTTAGGTGGGAAACATTCCACTTGGAGATAGGAGTGGAGATATATTTGAAGGTAATACTTGCTGAGGAGATCAATCCCATCCGATATGAACCCATAATGTTTGTGTTTTGGAAAGTCAATGTATGGAAAAGGCCGGTTAAGAAAGATCTGTTTAGTGAGGTTGTTTGTTTCCATCTGACATAGGCGACCAACGAACTGTAATTTTCGTTTGTCTATTTCAAAAACTATTGCCATTAGTCAGAAGAGTGATTCACACATGTCCGATCGCGTTTGCTTGGGGAGAGTCATAGCATTTTTACAAATAAAGTGCTGAAAAATGTTGATGGGGCGAATATCTTTTTGTCTGAGATCACACCATAGTTCACGTCCGTATAAGACACCAGGAAGAATAACTCTTTTATACAATTTGGATAAAGTCGCAGGGTCGAGGAGTTCATTGATTTTAAGGGCAAATATGACTGTTGTCCTTTTCTGCATGCATTGGCAATCCTATCGCTGGGATCCATTTTTGCCACACGAAGGATACCAGTAGGAGTGTAAACTTTTGAGAGTTGAATAATATCCTGGCCAAGTCGCCATGAGGTGGTGTTAATGACCCAACTTTAAGTTAACGCCCCCAAATTCTACCTGTGTGGTGATCAATGATAAGCCGCTGGTCAATCAAACTTTTAACAATAGAGCTTAGGTTGATTGACATTTGCAGAAACCATGGTCTACTGCTACCCGAGAAAGATGTTTTGATAACAATCATGGCTAATGATCACCTGCAGTCTTTAGATCTCAAGGAAAGCCCTGGTATACCTGAGTTCTGATAGCACTGACTCGCACCTAGAATATTTTAATGGCTAACGTCCCCTACACAATGCAATTTCTCATCGTAATTTCTCTCTTCATCTATATACATGTATTATAGATTAAACAATCAGAAATCAAACAATAATAATAAAAAAAAAAACAAAAAAAAAAAAACAACAAAAAAAAAAAAACAACCAAAAAACAAAAAAACAAACATAAGTTATTGGAATATTTTCTATTAATGATTTATTATGACTTTATATTTCTAAAAAAGGAACAATTCTTTATTGGCACAGCACATGAACATGTAATGGTTATATTGCCCATGCGTAAAACTGTTACAGTAGTAAAACAATCTGTTTGGGATACCACATGGATTATAAATTACACAATCAGAAATCAACAATAGTAAAATAGCATAAATAAGTTATTGAGATATTTCTATTCAGAACTTATCACGGCTTTATATTTATAAAGGGAGAGAGGGAGAAAGAGAGAGAGAGTTTTTTTTAAATATTTATAGAGAGAGAAATGTGTAAAACTGTAGCAATAATAAATATAGATGAAATAATATGGCATGACAATAGTGTTGCATACGTATGACAATAATTACTAATTTAGTCAATGATTGAGATTAAGGGAGAGAGAAGGGGGTATACTAGCTATGTATCAGCTTCTGTTTGGGATATCATCGTTACACAAACACTACGTCCACAGAAACCCTAAAGAGAGAGAGAGAGAGGAGGGGGTGTAGACTTCGTGTCAGCTTCTGTTTGGGATGTCATCGTTACACAAACACTACGTCCACAGAAACCCTAAAGAGAGAGGGAGGAGGGGGGGGGGGTAGTAGACTTCGTGTCAGCTTCTGTTTGGGATACCACCATTACACAAACACTACAGACACAGAAACCCTACAGACGGCCCATATTGAGGGGTATCTTGATCATTCTTAATTTGGTTAAACATGTACACAGATCTACTTGGATTTATTCATTCTCTCGAAACATGGATATTTTACCTACTACACCCACGACACCGCGAACTCCCAGGACACCAGGAAGTGTCCGGAAACGCCGGGTGATATTATATTTAGGAAATGATTTATATACGATATATAACAGTTTAATTAGAAGTTTTAAAAAGCACAGGTTTAGAAATGGGCTAAACCTGTTATCTGCAATACATAAATATGACCAAGTTTGAAGGTTTACGGGAAATAGAAATACGGTATGCATGTAGGTAGAAATTTAATTTTTTTTGCACAAATCAAGACACTAAGCATAATTTGTGATAACCTGAGAAGTTTCCTGTGTATATCATAAAAATATACACAACAACTGATTTCTTGGCCAGGTAAATTCCAGGTAAATAACATTGACCATGGATAAGCTCCGCCCACATTCACTGATCCGTGGAGAAACCGTATGGTGTTTTTTTTTTTGGCTTTAATGCCTGTGTCTGAGGGAGAAAAGCGCAGAACGCTAAATTTATTTACGTTGAAGGTAAATCTCCGCCGTATTGAGTAGCTATAGCCTGTGTCTAGAAGAACTTGGAGTGCCCGTAGTGACAAGGCTACACAGGAAATAGCATCTGCTAAGGCTGGATTTAAATATTCTATACGGTAGATTCCGGTATTTGTACAATTGTTTTGCAGTTCATGTAGAAGGAAATCAATAAACACTAGATAAAAAAGGTTGAATGGATGCCACCTTGCATTACTCCTTGGGAAATGGGAAACCAGTCAGAATTCGTCTGGTTCACGGCAACTGAACAGAAAGTATCCGTGTGGCGATCATCAGTGAGAGTCCATAACGATCCCGCCATACTAAGATGACGTAATTTGAGCATGGGACCATGCATCCAGACTGTATTGAAAACTTTCTGTGTATCCAGAAAGGCAACATAGACAGGACTACCATGTTCTAAGTTGTGGAAGATAGTTTCTTGGAGATTGAATGAGGCTGTAATGGATCCTAGTTTTGGTTGGAAGCCTTGTTGTGGGTTTGGAAATTGGATGGATGGTAGTATGTGATGGCAAATCCTTAGCATCAGTATTTTCTCAAATAATTCCATAAGACATGGAAGAAGAGCAGTTGGTCTGTAGCTGCCGGGAATATTTTTGGGCCTGTTATTTTCTTTGTAGATAAGCACTATGATATCCTTTTTCCAGATAGTCGGGATTTTGACAGTCTTGATTATTGCGTTGAAGAGGTGCGAGATACATGTGGAAAGTGAGGGTCCTCCATATATAAGATGTTCATTTTGAATACGGTCCAGTCAAAGTTAGAGACTTCAGTGGAAGATACTTCTCCTCCCAGAATCGTAGATTACGTGGACAAAACACACATGTTGATACTTCCTAAAGTGTTTGGTTTTGATACTGTTGTACTTGGTACACACTACAAGGTAGCACGTAAGACAATAAAATCATACTGTATAAACATACACATACACACAGGTTTTCATGTTGAAAGCTTACTTTATATTATCCATGGATATATACATCATACATTGTTATACATATAAGTTACTTCATATTATAACAAGATACAAAAAACTCTAGCAATCCTATGCATACGAGTTACACAATACGTTTCTTACAGCGAAACAATTATAGCCAGTACTACACGCTGTAACTTTACAATCAGGACAATATAGCGAAGACGTTTATGAAAAAGGAAACCGGTATTGAAACAAACACAAAACATCAAGTATGATTTAAAAGCATTATCCTGTTATTCGCTCCGCGGAGCGAATAACATTTGACGTTGTTAACGTTACGCCAAAACCGTCAATGGAGGAAACATAGTAACTGAAACAAAAAGCAAACCTTGAGTACCATCCAATTTGAGAAGAAGGCCAAGTCTTAAAGATAGGTGAAGGTGCAACTAAATAGAGAGAGTATACCTTCGTAATAATCATGAACATCTGAAGTTTTATTTTATATGTAGCGTTTGCATTCGTAGTGTATTTTAAAGATAAGATTTATTTAGAAATCTATGAATGATATTTTGAAAGATCGTCCTTATATATATATATATATATATATATATATATATATATATATATATATATATACTTCTGTTATATGCACCGGTGAATATATATATACAGACGAAGTTTCCATTTCAAGTTAAACGCTCTAAAAAGGGAAGAATTACCGGATGAATTTCAAGAATATGACATTTTAAATAATGAATGAATATAGTGCCATAATTATTCGCACCGGAGCGAATAACAGGAGTATATATACAGACGAGGTGTCCATTTCCCAAGTAAAATAATGACACATTTACTTAAAACATACGCTTTTATTATGAAAGTGAAAAGGAAACAGTAGCATACAATCTGTAATTATTCGTAAAAGATAATCACACAATGAAAGCTTTTTTTGTTTTAAACATTTATTTACATAATAAAGGTTTTAAAACAAAATCTTGAAAAGTGCAGATAATTTAAACATTTACTCCTCCAACTCTACTCATTTTTGCAAAGGTTTTTAATTAAATGATAAAAAATTAATGACTTTATTTCTTAGCATGTTTGATCAACCGTTAAAGTAAGATTTCCAATATACGAAACTTGAACTTTGCATGGTTTCTCCCTTTCTCACGCAATCTGAAAACGCCTGTACCTAACTTGAATAAAAGGCAATTGTTGAATGCAAACAATGAAAAAAATTGAACACTACTCATGCAATTGTTTTTAAAGGCATAGGGTCTATCTTTTATCTAAAAAATGATATCACAATATTTTGCAAGAAGAACTTCAACCCCCGCCCCCCCCCCCCCCCCCCCCCCCCCAAATTTGTAGTATTAATCATGAGTCATCTATAGATGTAGCGCTTTTTTGAAATTGAAGTCATTTTGACGTTTTAGCCTATTATAAAATGTTTGTCTGGAGGACAATATATTATACTGGTGCCCAGGTGATTGGTTGCCACACACAAACATAAGAGATGCAAAGTTAACAGGGTACCAGTTTAGGTAAATGAGAACAGGGATTATTTTGTAATTACTATCGTATCCAATGAGTTTGTAAACATTCCGAAGAATTTTTTGTGATTTTCTAGTTATGATATTTAATTTTGCCACCTTTTTGGAACACGTAGAATTATACCAATATGCCTTTATAGGAATGCCATTGTTAGTCGAAACTTAGAAACGGAATACATGTGTATTTCAATATAGAAATACAAGAAAAGGGATATTATTGAAGTAAGAAAGTTTTTTTTTAACCCGTACTAACAAAACAAAGACGAAATCAAATGCAAGAGACAAGTACATAGGCATTCAAAATGAATGATTTTTTTAAAAATGAAACAAATTATTATACGGTCTATTCCTTAACATTACTAAATATTAATTTGGTTAACTATCATTGATTTTGTATTCTGAATTTTTTGCAAGTAACGGAATAAACGCTATACTCAAACTTTTCAAATATTGTAAAAATTGAAATACATTATGATAATGTTTATTCTGTAATATTATTTTATATATTTAGCAATTTAGTTGACCAGTTAGCATTAAATTTCTTTCGGGGGGGGGATCACGGAATTATTTGGAGATTTAATTGGGCAGATATAAATTTTCTATTTACTATTTGTAATACACGGGGAAAAGTTATTGGGATTTAGAAAGAAAAAAAAAACGAATTAGATATCATTTCTTATGATAAAACTTTAATAATGCACCAATTTAGTACGAAAACAAATTAAGAAATAACGTCAACAACGTCAAATATTCGCTCCGCGGAGCGAATAACAGGATAATGCCTGATTAAAGATATTTGGAAGCTCTAGGACCTTTTCAAAAAAGAAAATACTATTTAAAAATCATTAGATAAAACTCACCTCAGAACAAGTTGAACACGGGCAACATTTACAACAAAGCCAAAATGTCTGCAATAGTTATTTTGTAATTACTGTCACAAGATTCTGGTGAGAGCGTGATCAGATGAATGCGTCCTTCTCGCTGGACAGCACGGACTGGCGGTTTTAAAGCTCCAATATATTAAGGTTTAATACATGGGTATTTACAATTTAAAAAAGGTCCCAAGCAGGATAAAACTACGTTTGATTTGACAAACAAAACTGAACTGAAAATAAACATACAAATAGATTTTGATGTGACAGACATGGATCCTTATTGTTTTCATAATCTGCCAGCTCATTCTACCAAATGAACGCAAATCTAGACTCAATAGATCTGTTATCTTTACTAAGTGTGGGTCAAGAAGAAAGCACTAAAACCAACAATATTCAACATCCAAAATGTCAGATCTAATAATATATACGAAGTCAAATGAATAAGGATATAAAAAACACTAAAGTGACCAAGGACAAAAACAGTGAATTTTTCAAATTGTTGGAACGACCTGTCCCTTCCTCAGGACGACAGAATATTTACATGGAAAATAAAACTATATAGAAAAGCTAACTAACACTAAATCTAAACAACAAAAGCTGATAACAAACAAAACGTCTACATATTAAAACTATCGAGTTTAATGTGGGACAAGTCTGGTCTGATTGAACGCTACGACAGATCGTCCCGAGAATCATTTTTACATTTAAATAAGGGGGCGCATGCGGGCCTGTGATTTTGTATTATTTACAAAGAAGTTTGTGTAAAACATGAAACTCCAGGTTTGATATATTTCTGATGTTAATGACATTTCAAGATTTACAAGTAATAGTATGTTCTTGTACATGTGTATACATATTTGTATTACCTTAATAAAAGTAGATAAAAGTATGATAATTTCACACAAAAGGAGACAAACTCGCAAGACTCTGTGTTTACAAATGTGGTATACATATGTATTTAAAATTACATACACATGTAGAAGTTGCGCTTTGGGCACCTATGAAATACATACATGCACATAAAATAATAATCTACTCTATCGTGTGCTTAAAGTTATACATGTAGATGCTGTTAAAATAGCGCTGTGAAATAATATGAAATGTGAACAGGAAAAAGTTTTAATTTATGACATATTCCACTTACCGAACGAAAATGTTCAAGTTGAATGCATCCACCAAGTACCTCTTCTCAGAAAAAAACAAATGTTTAGACTCCCAGTGCCCACATAAACAGTATCTAAACTCGCAATACTAGGACATTATGATGCATGAACGACTTTGTTTACGCGAGGTGTTAGCGCAATTATGCATGGTGGTTTACATGAAATTTAGTAAAAAGTACCAAGCGGACGAAACGTTTGGTCTACCATTATTAAATATTGACATATTATGTTGCTATTTAACACTATGGTTATTTTTTCTCTATCTTCCCTTTTCAGTCGTCACGTCAGTTACATCAAGATAGTTCCGGAATTATCTTGTTTTTCAAATACTCAATGACGGTGTAAGGACTTCCGAAAAGCAAATGGAATACACAATTTTACTAATCACGTGGTTGCTTTCCGTCTAAAGTGCTAAGAAACATATTTTCTACTCATTAACGACAATGACCATGTAATTCAGAATGTCAAAATTTAGAACTACTACCATCTTGGTCTATTAAACATTGCCCAGTAATATGGTGACAATTCTTGCACTCCTGTGGACATGCTGATTGACATTCTCTTCCAAACACGCCATGAGGACAGTGATCAGAACAGTTGGGTCCTCTGAATCCCGGACCACACTCTAAACGACAAGTATTTAGAAAAGGATTTTTTTGGAAAATATTTCAAAGATTTCGAAATACCCAAAATAAAGCATACATCTTTTCATAATATGTACGCGATCCACTTTACACACGATACATGTGTTATAAATATAACATACAAACACACTTTTTTTCTAATCATCCCAAGCTTTAAATCAATAAGAAACATATGTACTACTTATTAACGACAATGGTCATGTGCCTTATTCATATTGTATATGTAATTCAGAATGTCAAAGCTTACAACTCTACCATTTTGGTCTGTTAAACATTTCCCAGTAATATGGTGACAATCCTGGCAGTCCTGTGGACATAGTGATTGACATGTTCCTCCGAAAGCGCCGCGAGGACAGTGTTCAGAACAGTCGAGTCCTGCAAATCCTGGATCACATACTAAAAGACAATTATGTAGAAAACGAATTTATTGAAACCATTGCAAATATTTCAAGATACAGCAAATAAGGCAAAATTATTTCACAATATATCCACGATCCGCTTTACAAGCGATACATGGATCATGTATATCACTTACGAACACACTCTTTTTTCTGATCATCCCAGATCGTATTAGCACAACACTTGCTTTCACCTTTGAACCTGAAATTAAGTATATTCTATTCAAATCAACTTTCATAGTGATATTCGTTTCATATATAGATTAGTAGACTCATTCTAAACTATATGACGAATCTAAATCAGAAAACAATTTTGTCTTGTACAACGAATATTGAACCAATGTGTTGCCCTAACGGAAATGATAAACGATAAACATTAGTGGTATATGAGGGGGGGGGGGGGGTCTTTGATCTTTGAAAGGTGAAGATAACGAACAGTAATCAATCTCATAACTCCTAGAAGCAATACAAAATAGATAGTTGGACAAACACGGACCCCTGGACACACCAGAGGTGGGATCAGATGCTTAGGAGGAGTAGGCATCCCATGTCGACCGGTCACAACCGCCGTGAGCCCTATGTCCTGATCAGGTAAATGGAGTTATTCGTAGTCAAAATCAGCGTGCCAAGAACGGCGTAACAATCGGTATGAAACACGTCGGACAGCATTAGACCCAATGATAAGTTGTATTGACTAACTAAATCGTTATAACGACCATACAATTTACGAAATACTGATTTCAATCGAGATTGTTGAAACCTCTGTACCACCAACATGTTTGTCAGTAGCTTTCCTCGATTTAAAAACTGACCATACGCAAAACAAGCTCTTGCATATTGAATCAGTTGGGATATAAACATCATATGCAGGTTATAATGAAGACAATGGAAAGCTGAAAGCATTTCGCTTGTATTTATCTAGATAATTAAGAGCCATTCTATGTAGGCATCATAATTTTTATTATAGGGTTGGAAAGGTACCCTCATCGATTTTGCTGAAATTTGGCATAAAGTGATTATTTAATACCCTCTCATAGAATTTAGTACCAAAATTCGAAATTGAGGTACCGTTGCCATGGTAAGAAGAACACTGTATAAACAGCTCCCAAGATGCTTAAAAATGTTCGATTTTGGCCTGTTTTTTATTAAACATAAACAAATTAATTTTACTGATGTACACATTTCTCTATTGCTTGCTTAAAGATTAGGTTCAGCATAATGAAGTCTTAATAAAGTAGCAATAAATCAATATTGCATTACCTATTGTTCCTGAGGTTGAAAAATCAATATTTTAGCATTTTGATTATTTTTGAAAAAAATCATTTTAAAGAGATTTTATGACATCATTTACAAGAAAACACAACAACACATATCAATGAAAGTTATATATGATTTAATTCATCACATTATGTGTAAAATATAAAAAAAAAACCAACCAATGTCTTATTTTGCTAAATAAAATCATATAGCTTGAAAAATTGGTTGCCATGGTAATATGAAAAATCTCATAATATGAATATATGAGTCAAATTTTCATAATTTATCCATATAATATCCTTAATCTATTAAATTTGACATAAACAATGATACATATTATGAATTCTCATGTTATGAAATATTTCAGTTGCCATAGCAACCATATTTCAGTATTTTATAACAAGGTTTTAATAAGTAATCTAGTATGCTAATTTGTATCAGAAAGCATTACATGTCTGCTTATTACCATGTGAAAGTGTAAACTCATTGTCATATTATATTTGAACATATGAATTGATGTAAAAGTCTACTTAAATTAGCCATATAAATGATTAATTCTTTTGTTACCATAGCAACCATTATAAGATACATGTATATGGTTCCTTTAAGTGTTGAAGAAAAGTGCTGATTATAAAACTGATTTGTGTCAGGAAGCAGAAACGTGTGTGTCTATTATTAAGTGAAAGTGTTCTGTCATAATATTAATGATTGTTATATATGTAAAGTACAAATTTCATAATTTCCATGGATTAGTCATAAGTTGGATTAGTTGGTGTAGCAAACACTTAAACAAATCTTCAAGTCAAAAATCATTACATTTAAAATGAAAATGAATTTTTTTTAATGCGTTTGAATTACTTTGTATTGAATAGAATTTTTACTTTTCACAAGATAAAATTACATATTTATCTCTAAGTATTTCCTGTAAAAGCAATATATGACTCTGTTTAATCATTTGAATTTAATTATTAAAAGAGAAAAATATGAAGAAACATGTGTTACTATGGAAACATAAACCATAATCATTGAAAACAATTTAATGTACATGTACTTCAGTATATTTATTTTATAATATCATAACTTCATCTTTGTATTCATAGGCTGGTTAAAATGTACTAATTAAGAAGGAATTCAATTTGTAGTTTAGTTGCTATAGAAACCTACTTCCATGGAAACATTATGTTGACGATTCAGATTTCTTTTCATTTACATTTTAAACTACAAGTATTTTACCTACTTATACTCAGTTGAGTCAGTTTTGACCAAAGATAGCTAGTCCAAAAGTCCTGTTATGAAAATGTTGGTAATCTGACTGTTTTGTCTCCATGGAAACATTAAATAGGAACTGTAGCAGCTACATGTAACTGTAGTATATTAATGATTGGGTATGCATTCTTTTCCCAACATTTTCTTGACACTGATTTTTATCAGCTACCCACATACATATGTACTAACGATTTCTAAATTGTTTTGTGTGTCAACTAAAGCTGCAAGGTGCCAGAAAGATGATGTTACTTAGGTCATAATCTATTTACACCAGTACACCACCCTTTCATTTCATTTCTTTATTTCTCGATTAATCCAACTTTAGTGGGGAAAAAACAACTGAATATGGATGGTCTTTTGGCTTGTGTCAGTACTTTCTCCATAAGTACACCAGTGCACTTTTCTAATTACTTTGTTGCAAATAATTTCATTCATTTCCATGAATACCAGATTCTGTGATGATGGCATTAAAAAAGATTTGCGATGCAAAATCAATGGCCATTAAAATTCCCAAAACATCCATTGTTTATAACAACACAATTTACAGGGGTGGGGGATTGCTATCGTTAAAAACAGGTTTTGGTTTTGTATAAAAATTATAATATGGGTTTATGTGTCATACATGTGGATGAATGACTTGTAGGATGCATGCATTACAAAAAATACTGCCCAACCTCCAATTCGGGGTGGGGGTGGGGTATTATTTTGTTTTCAAAAGCAAATTTTGTGTCCATCTTGGTTATATCAAGAATATGAATTTAGAGTTGTCCTGTTTCTGTCAGACTTATCCTGATTGTTTTCTATTAGATTAAAATTGTACATTTTAAATTGCAGTCTGTGAAGCTCTCAGTCAGTCCAGAAAATAAATTAAACAATCTTCAATCAGATGTTCAAGTTTTATCTAAAAATGAGTTTGTAAACAATGACTAACACACTCTATTTGTTTTTGCATATACAATGTATATCAGTATTTTTCTGTAAACTATGGACATTTACAGTTGTAATGTTCAGTTGAGTAAAGTTCCTTCCATGAAAGGGGATGAGAAATTCAAAAACAGGTCGTCAAATATTCTCCAACAGTTTCAGCCTCTGTGATTTTCTCAGTGGACACATTCCAGTTGAACAATCTTTAAACAAGTCCCAGCCATGTTGGATCCACTTAAATTTTAATGACCCACAACTGTGTTGTCATATGATGATGCTGAGTCTTATACATTCCCCACAGAAAATATTTCTGTCTTAATTTCATTTAGAACATCCAATCTTGAATCTGCACCCCTGACTGTCAGAGCTACAAATGTATATTAACAATAATAAATATTTCTTGCTGATTGATTAGTTTAAATAACATCAGAATGAGCAATTGCAAACTTTAAAATGAAATTAATTGACAGATTTATGAATATTTACAAACGTTAAAGTTAATGTGATAAATCTTATTCACAAACACCTATCGGCACAACATTTCGCATGTACAAGATTTTGCTTGAAGTTTATATTCAACAGCTGCTCAACGGTGAATTGCATATGGAATTGGATAGATCTATATTTTGTTTACTGTCTAGTTATTTTACAAACTGAGGCAAAGTGAATGATAGTAAAGTACTTACGGATCTGAATTGTTATTACAACAGCATTGGACACATTTAATGTCACCTGTGCGTTTCTTTGTCGGCTAATCTTCTCAGAAGTTTTTGCATACAAGTTCTCCCTGTTGTAATCACGATCGCAGCGTAAATCCACTGATACATCATAATTGAAAGCTACCTATCGAGAGCATAACGGTCTCCGACAAACACTTAAGTATCAAATGTAAAATTCTAGTTGATTTAAAGACTTACACTAGCTCAAAATATCCAAATCACCACTCATTAATTTCTACCTTCACTTCAGAAAAGGGACGTAACTTGTCTTGATCGCAAATTTTAAAATCAATTTATTTTCTTAAATGAAATATGACATCTCTAATTTTTTGATATGTTATTCTAGTAGATACGATACACATTTATCAATGTAAGAACAATCCACCAGTGGTTGTGTTTCTGCACAAAATTGAAACAATTTTCTCTCATTTTCAGAGGGATTTTGGGGTATTTGAGGGCATATATTTCATGTTAAGGTGTTGCAGCAAATTAATTTTATTTTTAAAAATTACACAAAACATAGCTGAATTAAATAGCAATGGAAATTAAATGAAAAATGAATATACACAGTTTTATAATGGAAAATTCAATATTTACTGAGGGGCACGTCTTTGAACAAAATTGGATGTCTTGTTGTCATGGAAACACGAGTCAAAGCCCATATTTAAAGGTGTCATGATTAAAGGACTGAAGTACTTTGTGTAAAATTTCGTCAAAATCCCTGTCGGTCGTTTTCCACATGTTTTGATGCTTACAGAGAATGGTTCTAAAAGTACGTCTACCCTAACTACTGAAAATTCTAACAGAAATAAAGCTATCTTCACCTTTCATCAAATATATTTCAGTTTTGAAAATATACGAGGGTATAAACTGCAAAGCTTTAAACCAATAGTCTTCGCGTTATAGTTTCACAAAGAGTAATGAACATTGTTCGCATTTTCACTTTTTTCTTCTAGACAAAGGATGTTCCGTGTCATGATAGGCGCTTTCACAATGAAGAACATTCAAAGCTAGCTGTTGACGATTCTTTACGAACGAAAAAAAATCTATGGTCGTTATAACGATCTAGTTTGTCAATACAGCCTATCATTGGGCCCAGTACTGTCTGCCATGTTTCATGCCGATTGGTAGACCGGTTTTGGCACACTTTTTTGACTACGGATAACTCCGTTTACCTGATCCAGATATAGGACTCATGGCCTGTGTGACCGGTCAACAGGTGATGCTTACTCCTACTAGGCACCTGGTCGCGCCTCTGATATATCCAGGGGTCCGTGTTTGTCCAACTGTTTATTATATATTGCGTAAAGGAGCTATGAAATTGATCACTGTTCGTTATCTTCGCTTTTCATTTAAAACAACAAACTAATAATCCGAAACCCTCTAGTTAAAATTGGATGAATTGATGACTAAATTGCTCATTTTTGAATTGATCTTATTACAATGGACAATACAGCAATTATAGATGTGAACATTACTAGTCCATTTAATGTTATATGTATATTCTTAAACGTTTTTAACTTGGACCAGGTACTACTGAACTAACAAAGATATCATAGAAATCTTCTTAATCTAGCATTACTATCTACACTCTAGAAATTCACACATTGTTACTCTCATGGCTGCGCGTCTATTTTTTCTCGTTTTATTAATACACTTATCTACAATGCAAACTGCTTTAGTAATCATGATAATCCCATTTTTGACTTAGATGTATATTGAAGCTTTTATTCTTAAAATGTATTGAAAGGTATTCAGGGATCGAAAAAAATAGTGTTTTTTTTTCGAATTCAAAGAGCAATATATACAAAAATCCTGATGCAAGAATGTACTTTGAGTGCGGTAGATTGAAATAATCATAACAGTAAACACTTCAAAAATCATTCGGTTCACGCGTTACCTAAACTATGCGTTATTGTTTGGCGTTAAACGTTTCTGCAAAATATTTAGAAATCCAATACATGTACAATGATACTTACACTTCTATGCAGATACTTTTTGTTGCAGTGGTTTCTGAGGGAGCTAATTCCTGTGAAAATAGTTTCAGAATTATGAAAAGCTGAAAAGGTGTCATTTTGTCGACAAATAAGAATCAAGCTTAAAAGATGTTGCACAATAAACGATCTCCTTCCACTTCATCTATTGGAAATCAGTTCCAGACTGGGTTATTTCCGGTTTCAATATGAATTGATTTAATAACTGACTTTTAATCGTCGCATACATAGTATCATGCTTGATTTCCTGACATGTGAAGGAAATTAGCTCTCGACATTGCAGCACAACTTCACAGGATGCTATGTCCGTGTAAGAACTTATCAATTACATATTTCATTGGTAAAATGATCATACATTAGTTTTTACTTAAACTTATCCATTTAAAATTTTTAAATGTCGATTCAAATCTCAAAGGGTTTAGAATGGACTACATTTCGTGTCGAGGGATTGTATAATCAAAACGTTCTAAATCTGCATGATTCTACCGCTTCTGTTTTGTCCAATATATCGTACATATTTTCATATCTTTCAGTATTTTCATTATATGATTTATGATACAAGTACTATATGTTCATATATTGTAAATTCATAAATGTGATTGATACATTCTCCCAAACAGAGTACCAATCCTTAAAACCTCTATAATTATTACTGGAAATGTGGTATGAAAATGTTGTATTTTTTTCCAATAATCAAAGATTGCTTTATAACCTAAACTTTCGTTTGTTCCATTTTCAATTCTAGTGCAAGGCTTTGTAACTTATGGATCTTACAAAAAGCTGACAATGCTCTAATACATTGTTTTAAATTCTCAAATTCCATAGGAATAATGTGTTTTTATTCTAAAGGCTAAAATGTAATCCTTTATTTTTCAATCTTCTCGCATTAAACATTCTCATATCTATATCATTAAAAAAAACCCCACTAAACGCATCCCGCCTTTTGTTTCATTATATTTCTGCAGAACCCAAGTGAAATCATGTTCTAGTACTCTTATGAACGGACTTCATGACATATTTCAGAATTAGCTACTTGAATGTTGGAAAATTCTGTAACATCCACTAAGTTTCATGTGGTTATGCTCCGTATTGTCCCATCTTTGGTGTGTCCAGAGGTCCGTGTTTGTCCATTTCTTAATTTTGCATTCCATAAGAAAGGTGAAGATAACGAAAAGTGAACAATCTCATAACTCCTATAAGCAATGCAAAATATATAATTGGACAAATACGAACCCCTGGACACACCAGAGGTGTGGTCAGGCAAACGGAGTTATCCGTAGTCAAAATCAATGTGCCAATAATTTATCGAAATTGGTCACTGTACATGGTCTTCACGTTTTAATTTCCGTAGTAAATCACTTCACGAAACATTCTGATGGCACTAAAACGAAAATCATTGCTAACACATTGATCCGTTGGTAATAATAATGATATACAATGTGAATTTGTTAGAACAAAAGGGGGTAATCTTGATTTTTTTCTGAAAGAAAGTGACACACAATGGAATATTTATTGGTATTTTTATCTACTTTGTAAATATTGAATTTTTTTAACATAAGATGATGATTCATTTCTCTTTAAATGCGAGCATTGTTTATTATACAAGTATCTACTGCAAGAAATTTAACATGTCGTTATAGGAAAGGTGCAGAAAACGAGCAGCGATCAATCTCATACCTCATGGACAGAATGCAATATAGAGAGTTTGGCAAAGACGGACCCCTGTATATACCAGGGTTAAGATCAGGTGCCTAAGAGTAGTAAGCATCCCTTGTCAACCGGCCATATCCACCGTGAGTTCTACATGTCTATATTATCTTGATTTCTTAAAAGTAGTAATCGTATTGAAATCAGTGTGCCAAAAAGGCCTAAGAATCGGCAAGTAACACGTCATACATCAATTGACCCAGTGGTAGGTTGTATTGGCAATCTGGAGCATTATAACGACAATGCATGTAAATTTTGCGAATTATAAAGTACGAACACAATAATCATTTCTAGCCGGTATGACCGGTCAACAGGGGTTTCTTACTCATCCTAGGCACCATATTCCAGCCCTGGTATATACAAGAGTCCGTGTGTGTTCAACCCTTTACTCTGTATTTTCAATAGATCCTATGAGATTAATCACTGTTCGTTATCTCCACATTTTCATTTATTCATCTCATTCACCTGGATGTTAATGTTTTTTTTTTTAAAATGAATAACGGTTTTGAAGAATTCCATCTTTTGAAAGGAGAGTTGGAGTACAAGTAACACTACAAATTAATTACAAGTTCGTTTGAAACACAGTTGCAATAATGAGCTTAAGAAAAACTTTCAAAATCTTAATAACAAAGACTATATTGTTACTAGCTTTATCAGTTGGAAACAAAACATATTGGCAACCAAATCACTTTTTATATCACTTCTAAACACAGGAAGATAAACGATACTCATTTTTGTTTTGATGTGTAATACCTGATTTTAAAGTGTTAAACGTTCTAACAATTGATATGAAACGCGTCAGTCATTATGTGGCCCAATGATAGGTTGTATTAGCAAACTGGATCGTTGACTTTAAACAAAGCTGTTGAAATCCATGTAACATCAATTTATTGTTAGTAGCCTGCCTCGATTTGAAAAGTGTTCATACACAAAAAAGTCTATTGCGTATTGGGTCAGTTGAGATACATGAATATGATATTCAGGTGGTAATGAAATATTGCTACATATATTTTGAATGCTGACGATGGAGATCAGAGACTGAAATCATCCCGTTTGTGATAAAGTTGATTTGTTAGTTTGCCGTTAACATCTATGTTCAATAAAATATCCAATTATAAAGTATATGTGGGAGACTGTGACATCCTTTTTTCAAGTTCACTGGCTTATGATCTATAAATAAGTGTAGATAACGAACATCAATCAATATTATAATTCCTATAAACAATACGAAATTAAGAGTAAACACGGACCCAGACCACACCACAAGTGGACACGGGTGCCTAAGAGAAATACGAATCCCTTGTTGACCGACTGCATCCGCAGGGAACCTATATCTCGATCAAGAAAAATAATCTGTAGTCAATATCACAGTGTAAAGAACGGTGTAGCAATTGGTATGAACCAAGGCAGACAGCATTTAATCCAACGACAGATTGTATCTGTAAATAATATCATTATTAACGACCATATAACAAAGTATTAATCTTCGATAAAAATAAGTTTAGGATGGCGCTGCAAGAAAGCTTTCAACAACAAACATCACAGATCAAACGAAATATCAAATGCAATCTCCAAAGATGCATGAAACCTAGCTAGAAAACTGATAATCAGAAAAGGTCTCTCCGAGAACCTATGTGAATTCCCTGTAATAGAGCTAATTACACAGGTTTCATTAATGTATATATTTACAGAAAGGATGGTTGTTTGGTTGGTTCTATATTGTGTAATGTCTTACTACATATATTTCCACTCAGATGGAGATGTCACTATTGCCGGTGAAGGGCTGTAAATTTATTTCTATGCTTGACACCCACGACCTGTGTGCAGGGAGGGACCTTTATGGTGCCAAATCTGCTGTGACACGGGACCTCGGTGTTTGCGATCTCACCCGCAGAACTTTCCCATGTCGTCTCCTCTTACGACAAGAAAGGGTATTGATGATCTATTTTAACCCGGGTCCTGAAGAAAGGAGTGATTACATTATTTTTCTTGCACCTTTTCTGTGGAATATAAAAGCTGTAATGTTGTACACTTTTCAAGAAATTGCATCTAAATCAAAACATGTTAAACTTGTATTGAAGGTTTGTCATGACCTTTACATTTGACCTCATTCTAATTATTTCGTACGATCAACTCTTGGTTGAAAGTTTTAAGAGAAGTTGTCAGTAATAATGGAGAATTTTTTGGAAAGTGCAAAAAAAAACCCCGCAAATAACACAGAGTTATTGATCATTTTGTTGCTACTATGGTAAAAAGGACAAGCTCATTAAAAAACAGTGACATATACCTCTTTGAAGTCCAAAATAAATACAATTACGATAATAAGATGCATATCTTATTAGTTTAAGGTAAATGAAAAAGGCCTACATAATATTTTGTTGAAATAAGAAATTTAAATATCTCAGCAAAAAATGGTTTCCATGGCAACCAACATACCTTGCATTGTATACAGTCAAACATTCAATAAGACCATATATTTTTAACCTATTTTTTTTTTCATAAACGCAACACAATCAGGCAAGGTTTTTAATACAGAAAGAAATAACGAATGTTATATTTTTATTCAAAAAAAATAAAATCAGTTAAACAACTTTTAGTTTTTTGTTACTGACCTGACCAAAAACATAACTTTTTCATGTTCAGCTACAGTTTCGCAAATCTATCTAATTACTAGGCTAATGATCTAATTTAGGTTAAGAACATTTGCCTTCTGTGTGCATCAATTACTTTCTAATGACTTGCTAAATTCTATTGAAACTTGTAAATGACCTTGTCCTACAATCTCAAGGTCACATACATTAACTAATTACCTTCATATTTAATCAGTTGACCTAAACAGTATTTGGATTTGATTTAAACATGTATATATCTTTATCTACTAACCAACCTGTGTATTTTTTAAATGACATATTGCTGTGGTTTATATATATCATGGTTTATAAATAAAGAAATAGAGAGAGAGAGAGAGAGAGAGAGAGAGAGAGAGAGAGAGAGTTCCACACATATGTAAATTAAGTTTGTTTGATGGATGCTTGCAGTGGATTAATTGCTATCAATTATAACTTTCATATGATCAGGAAGATAAATTAAATAGAGCTCTATATGCAAAGTTGATATATAATAAAGAAATATCAGGAAATATATATAGATCTCAGTAAAGTTAAATGAATCACAAGATTATATTTTCAAAACCTTTTTTTATAATTTATATTTTTTCCATATTCACATGATCATCAGTAATAGTAATGAAGATACATATTAATCATTTTATACATTCTCACACTCTTTAACGCTACTAATTCAGCATTATTGGTTGAATACTTCTTATTCTAGGTTACAGATCAAAAATAATTTTCCAGTTTTCCCAAAGTCTGTCAAATTTCAAAACTTCACATAATTTAATTGCTACAATTCTTTTAACTTTGTATTTGAAAGAAAGATAATGTATCAGCCTAGTAATATGAGTAATTTTGTTTTGTTTTGAACAATTGAAAACATATTGTTTGGTATACAGAATTGTGGAATTAACAACTTTATTACACAAACCGAGAGGCGTTTCACCAAAAATAACATTAATAACATTAAAACCATTTTTTAAAATGTTTTTCTGAAAGTATGCATGCTAAGATTATTCCAAAGTGCTAAAGTATAAGAACAAGACATACACATATGTTGCATTGTTTCTACATTTTCGTTACAAAACGAACAACAGTCATCTGAAATTATACTGATTTTCTTGAGGTAATATTTCGTAGGAAGAAGCTTGTAAAGAATTCGGTACTGCGACCACTGAACTTGGGTATCAATACTTGTTTTAAAACAAACTTTAAACGACTCTTTGTCCGAAACATTGCCTTCTAAATGTACAGATAATTCAATGTTCCATTTTTGAATTGATTTGGGTATGAGATCATTACTTTTTATCACATCATATAACACTTTGGAACATTTATCATTCAACAGTATAAATTCAAAGTAAAAAGGAATAAATGGTGTACAATGTTTTTTAACATCTGATCTCTTAACAGACAAAGTCTTTAAAAAACTTAGATTTAGTACTGGTAAAACTGATGTATTGCATTGTACATACATTTGCTAGTCTAAATTTTTGAGAAAAATCTTGTAGTAATAAAAATTTCCATTTTCATTTAAAAAGTCTCCACACCATGTTGATACCATGTTTTAACATAAATGTCTGTATTACCAACACAAATATTTGTGTTATGCCATACTCTCTACAGACCGATAAACTCGCTTGTTTTGAATTTTCTGCCATCCGAGAGTCATGTTGACCTACTGACGAGATCGGATGGCAGAAAATTCAAAACAAGCGAGTTTATCGGTCTTAAAGGGCTGAGAGGTGGATAAAATATACAGGTTGGTAATAAAATATGTTTACAATCAGGGAATGAAAGGTAGATGATTGCCCAATGCCGGAAAGTGGATAAATACATCCCCAAACGTACTCAGAAAATCTTGCGCCGTAAATTGCACAATATTTACGTTGTCCCTCCTTTATATATGTACCAGCTCCACACCAGGGATCCTTGCGTGTTTTGACTCTTGAATCAGATTTTCCATGAAATTTGGATTGACATAGTATTTAACGGAGATTTTTTGGTTGTCGTTTACTGTAAATGAATTTGTAAGTTCTGACGACATGTGTCATTTTTTCATCTGATTTCAGAATATTTTCAAGTTGATAAGCCACAGGAGTCATATTCAGATTTTTGGGGTGATGGGTGGTTACAAATGATAATATTTTGGAATATACGTGTTTTCCTGGAGGCGGGTTGATCAATTCTTCTGTGTTAAGCGCCTTAGATTTCTTTATTCCATCTTATATTTTAGGGTAATTTTCAGTCAAGTAAATTTCAAGTTGATGTAAACGCTCTTCTCTTGCTTGTTCATTACTGACTATGGTGCATATCCTTCTAGCTACATGTAGGTTGTACGTAACATAACGCTTTGTGTGTCTCTGATGAGATGATTCAAAGTGAAGATATTGATGCTTAGTCGTACTCTGTTGTTAGTTTATCATGTATCATGTTGTGGATCCGACACTTTTAGGTATTGGGTGTTGTTGGAACTTAGTGCATATATATATATATATATATATATATATATATATATATATATATATATATATATAGAGAGAGAGAGAGAGAGAGAGAGAGAGAGAGAGAGAGAGAGAGAGAGAGAGAGAGATAGATAGAGAGAGAGAGAGAGAGAGAGAGAGAGAGAGAGAGAGAGAGAGGCAGACAGAGAGACAGAGAGAGAAAGAGAGAGGGGAGGGGGAGTGAGGTTTTCTGTCACGCAGCTTGGCTCTAGGTAGGGTGACAGCTCAGATTGGGGTATACGGCACAGGTCGAATTCACAAGAGAATTTAACTGGATTAGATTCACCCAAACAAGGTTCTGTACTTGACACCCCGGGGTCTAGGGATGGGAATAGGTGGGAGGAGGGTTTTTTGTCACCCAGGGGGATTAGCCAGGGGGAATTAGTTATTCCTAATGTCTTGGCAAGGACCACACTAGTTAGAGGGGATGGTTCTGGACTGAGTTAAGGAACTCTCCCAGAACATCTTACCCCCTCCATGCATCCTTATGTTCCAGGGTCACGGAGGTTTTCAGCCCCCTCCCTCGCTCATGGGCCGATGATCAGACTGTAGGCCAGCTTAGTCAGAGTTTACCCCAGAGGGGCTTAGGTTTACGCTTGCAGCGTCCCGCTCCCAGACAGTATCCCACAGTCGTCCCTTTTTCGAAGCCAGGGATTTGCTATGGGAATTACCACACCCTACAGGCCAGCCAGAGGTATGATCTGCTTACAGGGTCCCCACCCACACATGCCCACCCTTCACATGTGCAAGACCCTTGGGTTGGGAGAATACCCCCCATCCCCTGCACTTGGTACCTTCCACGCTTGGCAGTTACGCTAGCACACCTATGCCCCACCCTACCATGATGACTCCACCCTATCAACAGGCACCCTCCGCTTATCCTGGCACCACTGACTGTGGGTTAGGAGAAGAGGGAGATAGAGTAGTTCACGTTCAGCCCCAGTTAGGTGCTCCCGACACACACACGCACACCCTTCCTTGGACCGTTGGCCCAGGGGGACCACTCCGGTACCCCATCCTCCTATCCCCGTCCTCCTCAGTACCCTAGGGCAGGGGGATATACGACATGCACTGGAAGACACGCGCCTAAGTACAAGGATTTGCAATATGATGGCAAAACCAGCTGGAAGTCCTTCCTACAAATTCGTTCGCCTGGCACGTAGCCAACAGTGGACCGAGCTTGAACAGTATGACTAGTTCTGCTTTTCTTTGAAAGGGACAGCCAGTGATTACTACACCCTGTTGTTCGACTCATTGGTCGACATCCTGAGGATATTTGAAAAGCGTTTTGGGTCATCAGCGCCAGACCTCTCACACCAGCTGGACTTCCAGTTGTCGTCTCTGAATGTGGGCGAGTCATTGGGCAGATAGGGTGCTTACCATAGCCATACAGACCTTCTCATCCCTGCCAGATGTTTACAATCATGTCATTCCTCGACTGTGTTATGGCGCCGAGGACCGGGATGCAGGACTCTATGCCCTTGATGGCCAACCCAAGACGGTTGAGGACGTGGTCGACCGGATGCAGTATTACCAGCATTCGAGGCAGACCAAGTCATCTAAGCCCAGGAGGCAGGTAACCCAGGGTGAGGTCCACGATTCCGACAAGGAACTCAAGGAGATGCGCCAGCGCCTCCAGGAGTTAGTGAAGGAACTCTGAGGGTGGATCCCTCTCCTCTGAGATCTTCATCGCCACCCTCAAGTGGCAATCGGAAGCCAGTAGGCTGCTACAAGTGCGGGGCCATGGGGCATTTCAACCGGGAATGCCTGGAACTGCGGGGAAGAGCGAACCAGGGTCAAGGGGCCAAGGCCAAGCCTAAGATAGCCACGACACGCGGAAGCGTTCATCAGAACCAAAGGGGCGGGGAGCCAAAACCCGCCAGCCACAGTTTAGTGGAAGGCCTAATCAGGTCAGGGTGTTGACTCCAGAGCGGCCCCCAGTTAGGCCAGGGCCGTGTGATGCTCACACAGGGACAAGTCGGTTTGCAGGAGGACACAGGCAGGCGTCCTCCTGCATGCACCGCTTCAGGAAGGGCACGCTCCAAGTGAGGTTCAGGGAGGCACCCGAGGGGGAGGAGGATAAATCCGAGGACTGGATCATAGGGTGGGAGGAGGACGAAAACGAGCCCTCTCCTAGGAATACGTTGTCGGGATTCTGGCTCTCTGAGGTTATCGTGGTGCCGGTACTGCCAGGATTCGGGGCAGTGAACCAGATGATCGGGTAGAATTTTCCGGAGGATTCGGAGGACTAGCTGGATCTGGAACCCACGCCCGCTGAGATGGAGCAGGTAGGCGCGGACCCCGGGCCCGAGCCTAGCGAATGTCAGTTAGGGCGCAGGATCAGCCCAAGGAAGAATGTGGGCTGGGGGTGGTCAGTTGCCAAACTGAGAGCGGGACAGTGGACATGCCCTTCTGACATGCGGGAGAATCCCGTGAAGACTCGCCTGTGACCATAGGGCAGATACGCCCAACCACCAGATTCATGGTTGAAATGGTAGTCCAGGGGGTGAGACTACAGGCAGTGGTAGACACGGGCAAAGGTGAGTGTATTGTCCACTCAGGTCTACGAGGAGCTCTACCCAAGCCTCCCATCAAACAACACGTGACCTTAATTCAGGCAGGGGGAAATTCCAGGATGAGGGGCTTCATCATTCGCCCTGTGGGAGTCCGCCTTGGGGACACAGAACTTAATGTTGATTTGTGCATGCCCCCCCCCCCCCCCTACAGGACCAAATGTTGCTAAGTATGGAGTTTCTCCATCAGCAGAAGGCTCACTTAGACCTTGAGCATGATATCATGACCTTGGGAAATGAGAAGGTCCCTATGGCGTTTGGACGCCCAGGAGGGGAACAGGATGCCCAGGTCTCAGTTACGAAATCTATCAGGGTCCCAGCTGCTTCAGTCGTCCTATGCCCTCGTCGTTTGGATAAGGAGTTTGAAGATTTTGTAGTTAGCCCTCAGATCACACAACTCTCGGACGTCTAACTCGTGCCGCACACTTATCACGCCGGAGGACAGCAGTGGCCTGCATTATGAAGGCCTCGGACGAGGACGTGTTCATTCCAGAGGACAATTTGACTGCGGGCGCTGACTCCGGACCCTGTCCGGATTGTTCCCAGTGTGGCCAAACCTCACACTGAGTCGGGTGCTGAGGTCACCGAACATTTGAAGGACCTCCTTGATCGTTCGTCTAAGGAACTGACCTCGGAGGAGAGACGGATGCTTGCAGACCTGTTCAACGAAATCCAGGACGTATTTGCTAAGGGGGAATTCGACTTTGGCAATTTCACGGCTCTGGAGCATGATATAGACACAGGTTATGCTCGCCCAGTTGAGGAGAGGATGAGAGGCACCCCGCTATTCTTCGTGGACATCTTAAGAAGATGTTGGATGCAGGTGTGATCCAGCTCTCAGTGTCAGAGTGGGCCTTCGCCCCTGTGATGATCAGGAAAAAGGATGGGCAAGTTTCGGTGGTGCCTAGACTACCGTAAATTTAACGACGTTACCCGGAAGGACGTATTCCTATACCCATTTTTAATGAGTGCTTAGACACTTTAGGCAATTCAGCCTTCCACCAAATTGTGATCAGCCCCAAGAACAGGAGACGCACAGGAGGGGGACGAAGTCTATCAGGGTCTCAGCTGCTTCAGAAGACTGCATTTGTTACGAAGTATGGGCTCTTCGAGTTTGTCCACATGGGGTTCGGATTGTGCAATGCGCCGGCGACCTTTCCCCGTGTCATGAGTCTGGTGTTAAGGGGACCCACATGGAGTATAGTTCTGGTCTTCCTGGATGACGCAGCAGTTCTCGGTAAGGACTTTCAATGTCATTTGGATAACTTGAGAGCGGTGTTCCGGAAATTCGGGAGTTTGACCTGGAATTCATGCTAAAGAAGTGTGAGCTTTTACAGACAAAGGTTGAATTCTTTGGGCGTCAAGTCAGCAGGAAAGGTATTGAGATGGGGAACACCTACATCGCCGCAGTGAGATAGTGGGCTCCCCAACCAATGTTAAGGAGGTAGAAAGTTTCCTTGGGTTTGCGAACTACTACCTAACCTTTAAAGCTGGGTATGCTAAGTTAGCTAGTGCGCTTTATTAGGTGACGGGAAAAAAGTACGTTGAATGTGGCCACGAGCAGCGGTCAGCATTCGATGCCTTGACGAAAGCGCTCACTAGCCTGCCCACACTGGCCATGCCTATTGCAGAGGGAATGTTTGTATCGGATACGGATGAATCAGGGGAGGCAATAGGGGCGTAGCTCAGCCAGATCCAGGATGGGGTTGAGAAACCTATAGCCTGCGGGAGCCTTGGCCTGATTAGAGGCCAGAGGAAGTACTGCACCATGCGGAGGAAGCTCCTGGCGGTTGTGAGGTTTACTCGCATGTACCGCCATTACCTCCTGGGAAGGAGATTCAGGGTTAGGATAGACCACCATAGTCTCATTTGGCTGCTGTTACCTGGTGATCAACAAACCATAAACACATATATAACTGAACTGCCATAATAGGACTTCTACTCTGTTAGAACAAACAATCTATTATAGTGACCCACAATCCATGAAAATACACATACATTTATATATGACAGTAATCCAAAAACCATGAACATTCACATATATATATGTACATGTATGCATATACACAAATTTCTAAACTCAAAGACATAAAAATGCCATGAACAAACTTCAGGAAAAATATTAGAACAAACAGTCTATGACAGTGACCCACAATCCATGAACAGCCACATACATGTATATATGACAGTGACCCCAAAACTATTAGCATTCACATATGTATGCATATACACAAATGTCTAAACTCAAAGACATAAAAATGCCATGAACAAACAAACTACAGGAAAAATGTTAGAACAATTTACAATCTATGACAGTGATCGACCCACAATCCATGAACAGACACATACATGAAAATATGACAGTGACCCAAAAACTATTAGCATTCACATATATATGGATGCATATACACAAATGTCTAAACTCAAAGACACAAAAAAAAAGCCACGAACAAACAAACAACAGGAAAAATGTTAGAACAAACAATCTATAACAGTGACCCACAATCCATGAACAGACACATACATGTACATATGACAGTGACCCAAAAATCATTAGCATTCACATATATATGTAAGCATATACACAAATGTCTAAACTCAAAGACACAAAAAAGCCATGAACAAACTATAGGAAAAATGTTAGAACAAACAATCTATGGCAGTGACCCACAATCCATGAACAGACACATACATGTATATATGACAGTGACCCAAACACCATTGATTAGCATTCACATATATATGTATGCATATGCACAAATGTCTAAACCGAAAGATACACAAACCATAAACAAACTACACACTGTAAAATGTTAGAACAATAAATAACAGTGACCCACACTCCACGAAGTTGAACAGACACATACATGTATATATGACAGTGATCCACAAACTATGAAGTTCAACAGACTATGGGTCAAGCACTATACGGATATAATGGAAGTATTTACCTCCTGCAGAATGTTGATACACAATTCAAGCTTTGATACCTTCACTAGTACTTTTCACTTTAAATAGCAAAGTATACAAAGGTTTAATTTTGATTAGGATGCATGGAGTTCAATAAATATAAATGTTTATGGCAACATGAACGAAAGCTCAGAAATGAAAAGGACATGCATGCAAAATACAATCTACATGTAGCAATTTAAAAATGATTTTCCGTCTAAGCATGCAGGCATCATGGAATTTCACAGAATTATGCAGATTTCGTGACAAACTTTAACCAACTTTGCATTACAATATCCATTACCAGCAACCTTTCTTGACAATTACACAGGGATTAACTTTTTTGAAACGGTCCTGTGACCTTTTGTTTGGGATTTTTATGAAAAAGTGTATGAAATTGGGAAAGTAATTCTAGTGCATCTCCAATAAAATTGACGAAATTAAACAAATTCAATGCATTCAATTGAGGAAACTCATGTATCTGGAAAAAGTGACCCACAAAACATGAATAGACATAAGCTACACACACACACACACACACACACACACACACACACACACACACACACACACATATATATATATCTCCCTGCTGCCTGAACTATGGACGCAGGAGTTCTGCATTTCACAATTTTGGTAGGAGGCTAACTGCTCATAATAATCATGCAAACAATATGCCTGCTAGATGTTTAGGGGTAAACAAGATTTTTGTAGATCACATAATTTTTTGTAGTTTTGGCCCCATCCCTCAGGCTCCATGGAAACAGGGATCATAAAATTCATAATTTTTGTTCCTCTTCATCAAAAGATGCTAAACACCAAAATTGGTAGAAATTAGGGCTGGGACGATTCAGGGTTAGCTCGATTCGGTTCGGTTTTGATTCAGAACAGCACGGTTCGGTTATTTTCGATTCGGTTCATGTTACGTCTAATTATCTACTGACAGCACAAAAATTAACAATTTTGATGAGTAGCATATTTGATTTGATTTTATTCAAGTTATATAACTTTATGTCGTCATTTGTAAACATCATATCTATTTATAATGACATTTTATAACTTTGATAGAAAAAAGAAAACATTGACAGTCTATTAAAATTTGTTACATTAATGTGCTGCATACGTTTTGGATTATTAAAAAAATCTATAGTGAATCTAAAATGTATATGATATTGTTTTCATTAATATGTAAAAATTCAACAATTCTATCATTTGAGAGTCTTTTAAAATCTTTCCTTTCTTGATTTACTTCTCTCATATTAACTGTCAAATCTGTGTCATTACCTACGGGGTTGATTTAATTCACTCCACCACGGACATAAATGCTAAATGACATGCAAAGATAAACTGCAATGATCTTACGGACCATATTCTGTTGGTATCTGAGTAGTGAAAATGCTAACTTTCAACACAGTAATGATTTAAATTTCTGTTGCATAAAAATCCACATGTTCTGCACATCACTTGGACGCCATATTTGTTGTTTTGGTGTATGTAAAATCTAAACCGAACCGAACCGAAATCCGAAATTTGTAATCGGTGCATCGAATCGAATGGTATGAATCGCGATGCACCGAAATTGCACCGCACAGCCCTAGTAGAAATTGGTTCAGCAATTTCAGAGAAAAAGCTGTCATTGTCAACTTGATCCAATAATATCTCAAGGATAAAGACTGATTAATAAGTGGTGACAAAATATAACTGGAACAACAACAAAATTAAGGTCAAGATCTAGTAAATGACTGTAGACTGTCTTCTTGATGCTTAGCATTATGGGGTTCACAGCTCAATATCTGTAGTGGAATGTCCCAATCAATTAACCAAGATAAACCCTTATATCTCCCTCTCTCTTACTACTTTTATTTCTGTAGCACTGCATCAATATAACATAACCAAGCAGCACTTATATTCCCCTCTGACAAAACATTAAATAATGAATGAAAATTTGGGACAAATATAAAGCTTATTTTAATAAATTAATTAGTAGAAGTTTTGTGAACAATTCCAGAAAATAATGATTCACATACTGCAGCATTTTCATTTTTGTTTTGGTTTTTTTCATTTCCTACTGATGGCCAATCATCAAGCTGTCTCTTAATTATATAAATTGTATTTTACACCGCACTTCTTTACTACTATAATACTTCAAGACTACATTTTTCAAATCTGTACAATATGAATTTGGACTGCAGTAAATTGAATGCAAATTTGAATCAATGTAAAAAAAAGTATATGCAGAAAAAAAAACCTCCAAAAGAAACTGTATACTTTACTAATGTACATTTAATAACTCCGCAAATTCCAGGGAAGTCCGGACCCCCACCCACTCTAGATCCGCGCATGTCTATGAAGGTGTCTCTTAAATTCTGTTATTGCTATCAAAATATCGTGCTATCCAAAGAAGTAGAGAAAAAGAGAATAATTATCAAACAGAAATTTACCATTTCGAATGCTTTGAAGAAGGAAACATTTAGCCTCAAATGTTAAAGCAGTAATCCCATGTATAACCGATAACATCAGTTTGACCATCCAATAGTGGGTGTACTGAGCTTCCATACACATTCAAGTGAACGAGAGGCCGGGGTGTATTACCTCAAAAACTAAAACTGTCATCAAAATGAAATAAATTAAAAAAAAAAAGTCTAACAAATGTGGGGGGGGGGGGGATTTTTTTGTTTTTTACGTTCAAGGGCGGGTCTTGCCCAAACCATTAGAAAATGGGAATATTTCGAATTTTGTTGATTCAAAACTTATTTACTTAATATGTCCATAAATAAAATATCTCTAATGGTGTTAGCCATTTCATGATAAAAAAAATAACATACGTATGAAAACTAAATTAAGCATTGCTTAATCATAGAAAATATGATTTTCTAGCCAAAACAAATGAGCTTTGAGAATTAATTTAAAATTAAAATAATGCTGAATGAAGTATAAATTATATCTGGATTTTACTATATCTTACATATACACAATGTAACTTGATTACAAATATGCAATTTTATTGTTTTCTGTTGTGATGATGTTTAAATTGAACTTTTATATGTTGTAATGCCTTCCCGGGCCCTTGCTTAGAAAATAAAATATCTTGAAGTTGTATTTTGTATACAGACCCGTAGGAAGAATTTCGGTATGGGGGCATGCACATCCAAACAATTGCAGTTGGGAGGGGCACAACCACACAAAAATTCCTTGACAAGCAAAAGAACATACATGTATAATGGGGTACAACCATACCATTGATATGTTTTCTATCGTATAGAGTATTAATTGGCAAAATTATTGGTGGAGGTCAAGGGGGGGGGGGTGGTGGTGGTGGCAAGGTTCCAACAAGCCTGACATGGTACAAAGTATTGTTCTATCTCCAAATACTGTTTTCTTCTAAAAATCCTTAAGTTCTTAGCCAACATGAATATTCAATGTCACCATTTTCACTTTAGACTTAAGACATGCAGGTATCTAGTTCTCTTAAGATTATGATAGATCTTAAGATTGTCATAAGATATGAAAGTTTTGTGAAACAGCTATGGTGCCATCTTATGATAAATTTTGGTCTGAAGACAAATCTTAGATACTATGTTTTGTGAAAGAGACCCCTGTGGTATATGATCAGATGATATCCCTCTTTTCTTTCATCAGAGGTAAACATGTATGCAAATTTAAAAAAAAGTAATATAACCGTTAAGTTTTCACAACTCGCGGACTAGTACCCAATGTATGTAACTTGTATTCCGAATCCATGCATGTTCTTTTAACTTTTGTTGAGGTTGTCATGCTCTTGTTTACGCTTCAGGCTGGGGCGTCCGCCTATTGTGCTTAAGATCAAACAAGTCCGACAGTCCCTCGTTCTCTCATCTAATTATCATAAATATGCGTTATATTCAATCGCTCTACTACTTCCTTCTATGACAAAGATTTTGGTTCAATGTCACTAATTTTATTATATATACAAATTGTACAAGGAAAAGAAATAAAACCCAATAAATATTGTTTCTTTCCAAAAATATACAATATATCAAATACTCAGTCAAGAAAGACATTGTCATGAATATTATGCAAAAAAATAAACACAAATACATCAATAACATACCCAATTGTATGGCAGTGCCACACCCAATTAAACCCGTCTCACCGGAACAAAGAGGTATTCTATTATGAATAATAAAGAAAAGTGTATAAACTCATTGTCGAAATTACTAAAGAAATATTCCACTGCTATAACGCATTAGAATTGTTATAACTATAAATGAATGTTAGCATATTTATGAAATTAATAAAATGCTAAATGTTACTATAGTAGAATTACATGTATTGATACTGATAATATTTATCCAAATTAAATATCAAAACATTTTATAATTTGCTTACCAATATTAAAAATGTGTTACCCCGAACTCTATTCGAACACCCAGTGAATTGTGTGAAGGGCGGCGTTAGAATGAAGAGCGTGCGCATATAGTGAGTTATAAATAAGCCGACAAACCGGTTTTAATATTCCAAGTAATCAAACATAATTTATAAATTTCTTAATTACCTGGACTATTGTTATAAACACAAAATACTAATATTAAATTGTATCTGAAACTAAAGTACATTATTTTGCATATGTTTTAATCTCAAAGAAAAAGATTCGCAAGGACAGAACTCTATAAATAACTCTCAATCAATTACGGCGCGCAGTTCGCGATAAAATTCCGCAATACGATTTATGCGTCACATTTCTCCCCCGCGCAGTTTTGTTGCTGTCCTCATCAACTACACACAAGTAAATCAAATGAAAAAATTCGAATTCAACTGAAAGATAATCTATGTACAATCATTGTGGTGAATTCAATTTTGTTTTGTTTACAAATACTCTGAAAATGTTTGGCTTAAATTAGCACCAAGACTTGCACCAAGTACAGCCATTGCATGTCCAAACTCTTGAAAATCACTAGAAAAAGAATATGCAACACTTGCTGATTGTTTATTTGATATTACAGATTTTGGCAGATTAAATGGGTTAGAGTGTTTCCCGGCGGTGACCGTTTAGAACGACGTAATTCGGGCATGTCATGAGAAACCTGCGGGGTACTTTGTTCAGTATACTTACCTGCATAATCCTCTTCAGTCGTTTCACCCATCTTATCCATACCATCCGGAAATTCATTTGCACTGTGAATAATTTCCCATGTTTTCTGATGCGATTCCGAATCTGATTCGGATTCTTCTGCAATATCTTTCTCATCATGAGCAACAATTTCCCCTGTATCAAATATATCCTTCCGGTGCAAAACCTTTGTTTGCCCACAATTGTCAGCTGGTCTTACCTTGTAAACATTTTCTTGTAACCTTTCTATGACAACATATGGAAGTGCCTTCCAGACATCTTGAATTTTATTTCGGCCTTGCACATGGTTTTTCAAAAGAACTTTTGCACCTACCTGTATTGCACATGGCGTAGAATTCTTGTCGTGTAACTCGCGTCGTCTTTCAGCACTTTTCTTTGTATTTTGTAATGCTTCAGTAAGTGCTTTGTTGAGTCGCTTCTTGTGTGAATCTAACCATTCGTTGACATTTGTGGCATTACTGTCATGATTGATGCCCAGTAAATGATCAATTGGTAGTCTTGGTTCTCTACCGAAAAGAAGATAAAAAAGAGACAACCCAGTAGTTGCATGTGGAGTTGCGTTATATACATATACAATTTCTGGTAAATATGTTGTCCATTTCTTCTTTCTTTCTGTATCCAGTGTCCTTAACCGATCATGCAATGTACGATTAAATCGTTCACATTGTGAGTTTCCTTCAGGATGATAAGGAGTACACCTGGACTTCTTGATATTGTACAACTTGCATAACTCTTTGATCACTTCGCCCTCAAAATTCTTACCTTGGTCACTGTGTAAATGATTGGGAATTCCAAATTTGTGGAACCAATTGTACACCAAATTTTTAGCAGCTGTTGAAGTCTTCTGATTTTTTGTTGGAATGGCTTGTGTAAATTTCGTGAAAACATCTGTCAAAACCAATACATTTTCGTAACCATCTGACGATTTTTCTAAAAGTGTGTAATCCATTGCTAGAATTTCTAATGGATGTTTAGCAATCAAATTCCCCATTGATGGTCTGATAGTAGGAATAGGTACTTTTGCGATCATGCATCTCTCACATTTTTCAATCCATCTAATAACATCACCTTGCATTCCTAGCCAATAGCATCTTCTTTTGATCAACGCCAATGTTCTCTCTCGACCTTGATGACCAGAACAATCATGTAAGGACTCCAAAACTTGTTGTTTCAAACAGTCAGGTAGAACAACCTGCAAATACTCTCCATCAAAATCTTTACTGGTCATGAACAAGACACCTTTTTTCACCTGCAAAAGATTATATTTCCTTAGAAGTTTCCTTACCTTTTTATTTTCCTTAGAAATTTGTCGAGATGTTGGTTTATGCCCAGAATCTAATCAATTGAATATTTTAGAGATATTTGGATCATCCCTCTGTAGTTTCTCCAAATCTGGGATACTGTACTCTGGAAAAGTTGGTGATAATACTGCTGACTCCTCAACTTCCTCGTCATTTGTGATGATCTGACAATCTGTGATGATGCCTTGCAGAGACGCTGACTTGGAAACATCTGATAGAATTTCTTCCGAGTTACTCTGACAGTGCATTCTGCTTAAACTGTCAGCATTTTGGTTCAATTTGCCTGATCTATACTTTATTGTGAAATTGAATTGAGCCAACTCTGAAGCCCATCTTAACTCAGTCGCACCCAATTTTGCTGTCTTAAGATAGCTCAGAGGATTATTGTCGGTATAAACGACAAAGTCATTCCCTAAAAGATAATCTCTGAATTTGTCCGTTATCGCCCATTTCAGTGCTAGTAGCTCAAGTTTCATTGAGCTATAATTTGACATGTTTTTCTCACCCGGTTTGAGACTTCTGGAAGCATAAGCAATCACTACGCGCTGATCTTGTTGCTGGCTCAAAACTGCTCCAAGTCCGTTTAAGCTGGCATCCGTTTCCAGAATGAATGGAGTCTCAAAGTTTGGAAACCCTAAAACTGGAGTACTTGTAAGACATGTTTTGAGTCTTGCAAAAGCAGTATCGCAGTCGCCATTCCATCTAACACTGAAAGGTACCTGTTTTGTAACTAGTTTCCTACCTTTGGTTTTCTTCTCTTGTTTTGTAAACACTGCATGTAGAGGCGCTGCTATCTGACTAAACTCCTTAATAAATTTTCTGTAGTACCCGGCTAGGCCAAGAAAAGACCGCAATTCCTTTTCTGATTTAGGGGTTTTCCAGTCATTAATAAAATCAATTTTCTCTGGATCGACTTTCACTCCCATTTCACTTACAACATGACCAAGATATCTAACCTCTTTGTCAAAAAAATTACACTTAAAAGGCTTGATTTTTAACCCATGATCCCTCAGTCTGTTGAAAATAAATTCTAAACGCTCTAAATGATCTGCAAAAGATTTTGAAAATACGAGAATGTCATCCAAATAAATAAGTATTTCAAAATTCTTATCACCTAAACAAACTTCCATCTTTGGAAAGTACTCGGACTATTGCAAAGACCAAATGGCATGCGCACAAATTCATATAAACCAAGAGGTCCAACTCGAAATGCTGTTTTATGACAATCCCTCCCGTCCATCTTAACTTGATAGAAACCTTGTGCCAAATCCAAAGTTGAAAAGTATCTCGCGCCATGAAGAACATCTAAAGCCTCTTCAATTCTCGGTATTGGAAATGCATCTTTGATTGTTTTAAGATTAAGCTGTCTATAATCTACGCAAAGGTGCAGAGTTATCTCGCTTCCGCACCAATACCACCGCAGCACCGTAAGGACTTGTGCTACGTCGAATTATACCTTGCTGCAATAGTTTCTGAATATGAGACTTCACTTCTTCCATCTGATTTGGAGGAATTCTTCTATGGGGTAGTTTTACTGGAGCATTGTCAGTCGTCAATATTCTGTGATGTACAGTATCTGAAAATCCTAGATCATCAGTATTCTTACAGAAAATATCTTGATGTTGACTAATAACTGATACCAACATGTCTCTTTCATTGTCAGACAAGCATGTGCCAATGTTAACGTCTACACCATGGATGTTTACAGAATTCTTTGTGGAAATTACTCTATCTCTTTTATCGGCCTTTTGTTTGCATTCTAGCTGTAATTTTTCTATGCATACTTGTATTTCCTGACTACTCACCTGTATTTCCACTTCACAATCTTGGTGAGGGGAATACTCAACCTCTGCTCGATGTGATATACCTACCCCTGTTTTTGGATTAAGCCATGCATCCTCATCACCAATGTTAACTACTCTGAACGGAATAATACCGTTTTCGACATTTGCATATGTGTCAATTACAATAATATTTCTGGGGAGAGAACCGTGATCTCCATATACTGCTTGTACAAGAGCACTATAGTTCTTGGGCCTTTGGCGTGTTGTACCCATAACAACTTTCATGGTTCTAGATGGGATTTTGACCGGATTTTGACCTGCAACCTTGACAAAACGTAACTTTTCAGAGTCATCAACTGGAGATGCACTCATTTCAAACACAGACAGAGTATTAAGTAAATGATAATTTTTGCCTGGAATCGAAATAAGGTTCTGATCTACTTGTTCCTTAAGAATATGGAAGAAATTACTTCCCAATACGCCAGGAACACGCATTTTTCTATCTTTACCAAAATTATCAACAGGATCCTTTACAACTAATATTCCAACATTTGGAATGGAATAATGAGCAGTGTCTATCTCTACCTCAATGTAACCAATGTATGGAATTGGTAGATGATTGGCGCCAGACACTCTCATCCATTTGGTTACATCTATTAATTTTGGCTCCGATTTCAACAAATATCGGAAGGAAGACTCGGTGATTGTAGAAACTTGTGAACCAGTGTCAATTAGACACGATATTGGCTTACCTTCTATGTTGACTGTTACCACCGGACATGTCCCAATAGCTTTCTCAATGATATGCTGGTCAATTGAGTCATTAAGCCCATCGTCCGCTGGTTGACTCTCTACAACGGACGCTTCTCGTTTAAAGGATTGGTATTTGAACTCTTTGACTTACCTTTCTCCATAAAAGTTTTATCATCTTGTAACTGAGTACTACATTCGGGTGCTTTGTGCCCCTTTCCACCGCAACGGTAACATGTTAAGTAGCAGTCCACGTAAGAATCATGCAGAAGGTGGCATACTGATAATTTTGAATTTTCATGAAACTTTCCATAACTCTTCATAATAATGATATATGAAGACATGCAGAGTAAAAAAATTGTGCACCAATGGTTGCTATGGAAATTAAAGCATTTGTGTTTCCATAGCAACCACTGTATTGGGTTTTGTAAAGTGCAGAAATACATAATTCTTAAAATTTGTATAAAAATGAAAATAATAATTTTTCAAACATAATGATAAATTATTTAGGCGAGGTAAAGGTTACTTCAACATAAAAATGTACAATACTAATGAAATACTATTATATGGTATCTGTAGAGGACTTTGGAATAGGCATTGTTTTAATATTTATCAATTTTCTGTAAATTCGACAATTTTAAGGTATTTTAAATACATATTACTTTAGTTATCCGAAAAGTGCCAAATTTTGATACATATTTTCTAAACAATCAATACTAAGCGTACTCAAAATAAAAATCAAAAGAGTCGGAAATGCACATAGTAACGGTTGCTAGGCAACTCTTTCAGGCCCATTTCCAACACAATAAAACAAGAATATCTGCAATATATGCACTAAAATGATTCCATTAACTGAAAATAAATACAAATCATCTGGGTTCACTTTAATTTATTGACATTTCAGACCAATTGGAGAAATCAGACTTCAACCATATCACCATAGCAACTGATTTTTCTTAGCAACGCACATAAAATTTAAAGTTGTATGATTAAATTGCACTGGAATGAGAACCTAATGCAAATATACCAATATATGATTTTCTACTGATATGTTGAATCCAATGAAGACATCAGGTTTAACTATATCACCATAGCAGCCAATTTTCCCTAGCAACAAGCAAACATTTCAAACTGTACAATTCCAATTGCCTTCAAATGAGAATATAATACAATTATATCAACATGTAATTATTTACTGACATGTCGGACCCATGGAAGACAATATGTTTACACATATCACCATAGCAACCACTTTCCCTAACAACACTTAAAATATTTATTTGTACAATGCCATTGCACTGAAACGAGTATGTAATTGAAAAATATCACCATATGAATCATGATTCTCTACTGACATGACATACCCATTGAAGACAATGAGTTTAATTATATCACCATATAATTCTCTCTCTCTCTCTCTCTCTCTCTCTCTCTCTCTCTCTCTCTCTCTCTCTACTGTATCTTTATAATTATTCTACATTCATGCTTGAGTGAGTCTCTCTTTATGTACAATTTTGCTGCAAGTAAATTTTCCTGGTACTCCTCAAGCTATGAAATCTTGTCATTATCCAAGGTGAAGATAACGAACAGTGATCAATCTCATAACAATCTCATTATCTGGTTAATAAGTCTTTTTAAGCTTGTGATGCAGGACAAGTAATTAAAATCCTAAATAACATGGCCCTTGAAAGATGATGAAATAAGTTTCTTCACAACAGGACTGGTAAATTCATATATGTACAATGGTTGAATGGCAGGCAGTCCCAATTTCTTGTCGAAAGGTTATAAGTTGTCTGCTGTGAAGGTACATTTCTTTTGTACTCAATGATGTTACCTGAAAATAGTTTTGTTGGTTCAGAGACATTGTTTTTAAAAACAAGAGGCCCAAGGGCCACATCGTTCACCTGAGTCACCTTGGCCCATATCTGAAGACTTTCCATATATATTTGCATGTAAAACTTTAGTCCCTATTATGGCCCAAACTACCCTTTGCAAACTTGAATCTACACTATGTCAGAAAGCTTTCATGTAAATGTCAACTTCTTTGGCCCAATGGTTCTTGAGAAGAAGATTTGTAAAGATTTTTCCTATATTTGTATGTAAAACCTTGACCCCCCCACTTGTGGCCCCATCCCACCCCCCGGGGGCCATGATTTGAACAAACTTGAATCTGCACTATGTTAGAAAGTTTTCATATAAAAATAAGCTTTTCTGGCTTAGTGGTTCTTGAGATGAAGAATTTTAAAGATTTTCCCTATATATTTGTATGTAAAACTTTGATCCCCTATTGTGGCCCCATCCTACCCCAGGGGCTCATGATTTGAACAAACTTGAATCTGCATTATGTCAGGAAGCTTTCATGTAAATCTCAGCTTTTCTGGCTTAGTGGTTCTTGAGATGAAGAATTTTAAAGTTTTTCCCTTTATATTTGTATGTAAAACTTTGATCCCCCCTTGTGGCCCCATCCTACCACCGGGGGCCATGATTTGTACAAACTTGAATCTGAAATATGTCAGGAAGCTTTCAGGTAAATTTCAGCTCTTCTGGCCCAGTGGTTCTTGAGAAGAAGATTTTTAAATGACCCCAACCTATTTTTACATTTTTGTGATTATCTCCCCTTTGAAAGGGACATGGCCCTTCATTTGAACAAACTTGAAAGCCATTCACCCAAGGATGCTTTTGGCAACGTTTGGTTGAAATTGGCCCAGTGGTTCTGGAGAAGAAGTCGAAAATGTGAAAAGTTTAACAGACAAACAGACAGACGATGGACAAAATGTGATCAGAAAAGCTCACTTGAGCTTTCAGCTCAGGTGAGCTAAACATTGCACAATGTTAAAAATGCCTATTCATTGAAACAGATATTTTCCATAAATGTATGTCAGTTGCTATTAAAAGTTCATTTTATATTGGGTAATCATGGGATGTATTTTTTCAGAGTGCAGTGCGAGTTATTTCCATGAATGTTAATCATATCCATTGGATGAAGACATAATTTGGCATTGTTGATAATTTATTGTGTACCTGATAAAAAAGCAGGATTTAAAGAAGTCTAGTGCATGCTCCAATTTTTCTTTATCCATCTTCCAACAAATACACTTCCCCTTTTCCTGAAGTACAACACCTATTTTGAAGAAGAAGAAAATATATAACATATTTCGAAATTAATTACAACTCATCATTTGTTGTCAAACAAAGGGGTCTAAAGACACTGAACAATATTTCTAATATCATTATTGATTTGACCTTTGTCTTGATTTTGTGGCCTCAAATACCATCAAGAGGCTCATGGGTTGCATTGCTCACCCGAGTCATCTTGACCCTGCTGTAGTGATTTTTAAAAGATTTGTTTCCAATCTTTATTCCCATGAACATTTTTAACCCTATATTGCGACCCAAATCTAGCCCAAAAAGTTGCGATATAGCCTACTTGAATTCACATATGGGGATGCCTCAAAACCAATATGACTAACATGATCTTGCTGTTATTGAGAAAACATCTTTTTTAAAGATCTTCTTTCAAGCATATATGTCCTATAAATGTAAATTATGATTCATTGAGTAACCATAAACCAAGGATTCATTTTACTGAGGGAAAAAACTTCAAATGAACTTAGGAATGTTGGTATTATGATAGGATTTAGTGTGGCTCTGTGACACTTACACTGTCTTAAACATTTGTTTCAATCAATTTTCTGAATAGTCTAATATAAATCTCCAATTGTGTTTCACACTTACCCCTAGGGCCCAGAATTGAACACACAGAAATTTGAAAACCTGTTCATGCATGCATATTGATATGGCTGTCTAATCATGGTCATCTGTTATTGAGATGAATATTTTTAAAGATGTTCCATACATATACCCAAATAAAACTTAGATCAATTATTGTGCCATACCCTACTTTCTAGGACCACAATTTGAACAAACTTAAATTGTGCAATATCTGTGAGTTTAACCTGACTACTAGTAATACCTGTCTTTTATGAAGATTTATTTAAAAAATTTCCAGTATACTTAGATCCCCTATGGTGATTGAATCTACACTATGTTAAGGAAGGTCTTTAGGTAAACATTTTAAATTTCATCTATGTGATATGAAATCAGATATGAGATCAGAGACATAGATAACATGTTACTTAGTCATGTAAATATTCCATATTTCTTGATTATCTCCCCTTTGAAGGGAGCATGACCCTTCATTTAATTTGAACAAGCTTGAATCCCCTTTTCTCAAGGATGATTTTTGCTAGATTGACTGACAATGGCTCAGTGGTTGTAGAAAAGATTAAATTTTGAAAAGTCTACAAACAGATGGACAGACAGACAAAAGCTCACTAAAATGTTCAACTCAGGTGAGGTAAATAGGATAATATACTCTGTGGTTTATCAGTATACCAAGTTTGTTGTCAACCAAGCAATTGGTGTGACTGACGGGTGCAAACTTAATTAATATTCCAACTCACATAAACAGGACAATATAACAACCTGAACAATACATATATTACATGTAAATATATACATGTGTATATTTACAATGACAACGGTTTTTCATTTTCATACATGCAAAGCAGATATCATGATGTATACCTTTAATATTGCTACATGACTTTGCATGTATTCAAGTCTGACCCATTCAAGTTCTAATTCTAGGAATCACGTCCATATTCTGTTGTTTGTTGTATGACAAGCAAGTCATGGAATCTTCTTGGAATTTCAGTGAATAGATTCCTTGTATACTGAAATTTAAGTAAATATATTTCATTCAATGAAGCTGAACTACCAACTATCAATTTGTGGTGATGGCAATGATCTCGATACCTGCAGAGGTGTCAATAATTCAATTTTCAATCAAGTTCACAAGTTACCAAATTCTGTAGACAACAAGTATAACGGACATTATGATCACAGAAAAATGGTGATCAGGTAAGCTATACAGACTTTTGGTTAAAAGACCCGTGCTAAATCATTACATCCGATACATTTTTGCTGATAAGAAATATTCATTTGATTAAAAATTATGTTTGAAATTGTTCATCTTAATATGCAAAATTAACTAAAATAGATTCTTAAGGTCTTCATATTTGATGTGATAAAAATTAGCTAATGAAGAGCACTTTTAATATGTATTTTCAACTATGTGGGTTGTGATTGGATTTTAAAAAATGCACCTATACTGGTTATAAGAAAATTAAAATGATTTTGATATAGAATCAGGTGTCACAAATAGTGTTTCCTATTTTAATTATTATTCCATGGCTAAGAAAATCAAAAATCATTAATTTTGAATTTCCACTGTGATGACATCATGATTAACAACTATGTGGAATCAACATTTGTACTTTTCTCAAAAATCAGATAGAAAAAGACTCATGAAAATTCATGGGACTTGTGAATTTTCATGGGATTGAGGCTGCTCATAAACCATGAGTCTGGGGCTTATCTTTAAAAAGCCCTAGTAACAACCCTGATGTGTTATGAAATTTGAACCTGCGGTACATGTGTTAGATTAGAGTTGTGAGGATCAAGATACCCCAACATATCACGATATGGCATATGCCATTGACTTGTCTAAACAATGTGTAAATGTTGACCCACCAGGTTCAGTAATCATGGGGTGGGGGTTAGGTTGTTGAATCATTCATTGAAATAACATGAAAAAAGAGCAATGATTCATTAGTTTCATTTTAGCTGATGTGTTTTGATTTTAGCCTGTGGAAGAAAAAGTTACTTTCAACCACTGGTTGGCAGAGGGAAAACAGAAGTGTTTCTAAAATGGCCTACATTTTAAAGTATAATATTTTTACATAGTTTTCACCCCCCCCCCCACTGATACTATTTATTCATTAGTCGACAGCTTATTTATGGTACAAAGCAAAATAATTATTAAAATAAAGTATGGTGAAATTACCTTAAGTAACCAATACATATTTATGATTTATTCACACAAACTTACCTGCACCGCCACCCATACTGGCCATAGCATTTTTCCACAAGCATGTTGCTCATCCCGAATGTTAATGATATGTGCCCATATCCGGTTCGTATATCCAATACAACTGACCGAGTGATCTGGGAAAACACATGTAGTATTCCTCATCCACTCTAAAGAACTCTGATGATATGAAACAACCGAAAAATTCCAACGTGTGATTGTGAAAATAGACACAGGCGCAGGCGGGCCTTGTGTCATGGATTTCCCGCAATGTGATTTGTTTAAGGAGATAAATATCTAGCTACCGATTTCTTATAGTCATTCACATAAATTGTCTTTGAAACTTCTTCACATGGAGTATTTGTCCATAAAGAAATGTTACAAAACGGCATCGTCTGTCTTCAAACCGCCAACTCGTATGACATGTTGTCATGTTTCCCCAAACAATCGTATCTTTAACACTAAAGAGTTAGCAAAGGGAGATAATAAAATCGTCAATCTGCTAGATCGTACGTAGTTTTTAAAAATCTGTAACTAATTTGTAAACATGTTTCCAAATGATGTTTGTTATTTCTTTTACTGTCCATACTATTGACTTTATGTATCTATTAATCTTTAATGACAGAGTGTCCGATAATTAATTTTTATGACCATTTTCATTAGTGCTCTTTATAAAGAAAACAACGGGAAAATATTTTTGAAACCGAATATCCTTTCAGTCGATTAAAAATCTTAAGAAGGATTCAAGGTGAAATTTTTTATTGGATCAAGTTCAAAACATGATTTTCTTCAAAATTAGCCATTTTTCAAGAGATTTTAAATTTATAGCTGTGCCACTTTTTTTCATTCTGCATGATTCTTACGTGGACTGCTACTTAAATGAAATTGCTTAATTTTAGGAAGCTGTTTTACTTTGACAGTTTTTGCATCAGAATCGGATTTACTTTTCACGACCTGATCAGACAATTTTTGCAATTGTTTTTGATTTTCCTCAATTTGTTTCTGTTGTACTTTAAGAATGTTCATAAGATCAAGTAATTGACTATCATCTGGTGATGTTAGAACTCTAGATTTGATACTATCTTGTGTGCATATTTCATTCGCAGAGTATTTGCTCAGTGGTTCAGCTCTATAATCTTCAGACCACTGTCTAAACTCACCAAATAACATAGACTTCCCTTCAAAAGAAAACCGTCTGATCTCTCTCCGGAGAGACGAATCGCGAATGCCCTCAATAAAACTTTCTTTCAACAAATCATCGAAATCGGTGACTACATTTTCGTCTTTTATGATAATCTTTTCAACTAATTTCATAAGTGCCAAAGAATAATTTTGCAAAGATTCGCCATATCTTTGATCGCGTTGATGAAAATGTTGCTGCAAAGCGCCAAGAGTTTCTGTGCTTACAAATACATCTCTGATTATTTTCAAAATTTTCCCTGACGTATCCCTTTCTACAGTGGGGCGTAATCTTATTTTATCTTTAGCCTGTCCACCCAAATTATCCATTAAAAAATCTATTCTAGCATTTTCATCATGAATAATTCGAAGATGTTGTTCTGCATCTTGTAACCACTCTGATACATCTGGGTCACTCTCTTTCATTGGTCTTCAATTCAATTTTGCAATCTTTTTCTCTCTCGCAACATAAACAGTTTTATTTCCTTTCATTCCACTCTCAACACTCGTTCCCTTTTTTCGTTTATATTTCTTTCTGTTAACAATTGTTCTTGAAGTCTGAACAGTTCGTGCTCTAAATGTTCTGATTTTTGTCTTTCATTGTGAAGCTGCTCCTTAATTTCTTTCTTTGTAGCCATAATTCACACTCTACTAAGTTCACATTAATGATAAAGTATTTGTATCTGCTACACAGAGTCTATATACCTGTACATTAATGGCGAATTACAAAAATGTTAGTTTGTATCACCTCTTTTTGGCGTTGCTTTTTTTTCACGAGTTGTATCAAGTTTCTGAAGTCTCTTTCTATCTGCCGTCCTCTTCAGTTTTCTAACTGCAGAGCTTCCATATGGAAGTTTCCTCTATGTTTGAAATTTGGTAGACACACCTAAATATCATAGCTCACTGCCAATAACAACTTTTACCGAGAATACCATGATTAAGCATAGCCCATCTGATTTCGAAATGTCCACGACGCCACTTCATGACAAAGATTTTGGTTCAATGTCACTAATTTTATTATATATACAAATTGGTAATGAGCCCAATTGTATGGCAGTGCCACACCCAATTAAACCCGTCTCACCGGAACAAAGAGGTATTCAATATTAAAAATGTGTTACCCCGAACTCTATTCGAACACCCAGTGAACTGTGTGAAGGGCGACGTCAGAATGAAGAGCGTGCACATATAGTGAGTTATAAATAAGCCGACAAACCGGTTTTAATATTCCAAGTAATCAAACATAATTTATAAATTTCTTAATTACCTGGACTATTGTTATAAACACAAAATACTAATATTAAATTGTATCTGAAACTTAAATACATTATTTTGCAATCTCAAAGAAAATGATTCGCATGGACAGAACTCTATAAATAACTCTCAATCAATTACGGCACGCAGTTCGCGATAAAATTCCGCAATACGATTTATGCGTCACACTTCTAAATAAGAACAAAATACTTACAGCTCTTAGCCTCTTTTCCTTCTGCTCAACTCCGCCATTGTCCTCCCAAAATGCATTGCGTGTATCACTAAATCGTATTGTGGGACTTTCCACTTGACATTTATTGATACACAAAATGTTGAAAGCGACGGACCTAGACTGACTGTTCTAAAAATAGATTTTACGTTGGGGATATTTTTCTATATATCCTTGTGGGTTTAATTTTGTTGTTGTTTTTTTATGATAATAATATCATTTTGAACATTTCTGTGAAGTTTAGTCTACATGGTTTATGGGTCAAAATATAGATGACCCATAAACCACCTAAGGATCCCACAAAGTGAGTCTGGGATACGCAATATATCCCACAACACGCCTTTTGTCAGGGCAACGCTGCGAGCCTTCATTAGAATCCTACAACATAAATCTTTCAAATGAACAAAATGCTCTGTTAGTTTGTTTTTTTATTTTCTCCTACACACCCTGGAGGGAAAAAAAGAACCCAACTTAACTGCACTTTGTCTAAATCTGTCCCGAATGGCTACAACCACGAGTCTTAACGATGAAGATGCCGTTGTTCCTTTCAAAAACTTCCAAAACCTCAATGAAGAGCTTAACGTTATCTTGGTTCATCTACCTCCCGTCAATTTTTTCAGATCCTTTGAAATTCTGTCGAAATCTATTCAACAATTGCATTTTCAACTTCAAGTAGGCCACCGCGACAGGTTCTCCATCGCTGGTCGCAACCAAATCATATCATTGATGTATTTACTCTACTCTTCATGTCCTCAAATGACGCTCTAAATTACTTTATGTTACACTTGTTTCGTCCCTTTTAACCTTTTAAATCAAATGTTTATATCTTATATGTTCTTAAACATTCTTCCTAATTATCTATTTAATAAATATCTAACGAATTATATTTTGTGTTGCACGATCATCTTCTCGGTCATCTGCTATATATTGATATGGAAACTTGGTAAGAACACAAATGAATTAGAAATATAGAGATAAGAAAAGAAATATCATTTTTCTGTATGTTTTAGTATTATTGGGATATGACATGGAGTTGGTGCGTGATCAAATCTACGATAACCTTCGGGCGTTATAGGATTTGATCACGTGACCAACTTCATGTCATATCCCAATAACACTAAGATTATATCTTATTTCTAAACTTCCATACTCGCTACAGACAATGCTCATCTGTCTTATATATGTTGTGTATGTAATTCAGAATATCATAGTTTAGAACTTTACCATTTTGTTCTGTTAAACATTCCCCAGTAATATGTTGACAATCCTGACACTTCTGTGGACATGCTGATTGACATCGTCTTCCGAAAACTCCGCGAGGGCAGTGTTCAGAACAGTTGAGTCTTGTGAATCCTGGATCACACTCTAAAAGACGATGTTTTCTTTAAATACTTCAACGATTTCGAAATACCCAATATAATACATGAAAGTTTTCATAATATATACGCGATCCACTTTATACACGATACATGTGTTATAAATATAACCTACGAACACATTCCTTTTCCTAATCAACGCAAGCTTTAAATCAATTAGAAACAAATTTCATACTCACTAGCGACAATGATCACCTTTCTTATTTATGTTGTATATGCAATACAAAATGTCAAAGTTTACAACTCTACCATTTTGGTCTGTTGGACACTCCCCAGTAATATGGTGACAATACTGGCACTCTTGTGGACATACTGATTCACATTCTTTCCCAAAAACGCCACTAGGGCAGTGTTCAGAACAGTTGAGTCCTGTGAATCCTGGATTGCACACTAAAAGATAATTTTTCAGGAAAAGAATGTGTTAAAACAATTCAAAGTTTTCAATATACGCCAAATTTAGGCATACATATTCTAATAATATATCCGCGCTTAATTTTTCACACAAATAGACGTGTCATAAATATCACCTACGAACACAATGTTTTTTCAGATCATCCCAAGTCGTATCAGCACAACAGTTACTTAAACCAATCAACCTGAAAAAAGGTATTTTTTATTCAAGTAAACTATCATATGGGTATTATTTGAATATATAGAACTATTAGCAAACACAATTTAATCTATAAAAGACTTCTGTCTTGTACAACGAAGCATTGTACCAATGTGCTGCACTAAAGGAAATAAAAACACACACAACAGAAACGATTGCTGGTAGGGGTACCCCATTCGCATTAACATGGAATTGTAAATAAATCCACACTGACTTAGACAGATTTTCGCTCGACAATTTATACTCACAATGCACTTTCTGTATCATGCATTGTCTATCTATTTGCAGACACATAAGCGTAGTACTACACCACTTGCACGGAACAGTACGAAACGATTCTTGCACGGAACGGTGAACGGTTTGCACGAAACGCTGAACGATCTGCATGGAACGATGAAAGGTTTGCACAAAACGCTGAACGGTCTGCACGGAACAGTGAAAGGTTTGCACGAAACGCTTCACACGAAATGCTGACCACTTTTAGGCGTGGTTTGCACGTTTTTCTGAACGGTCTACACGAAAAGGTAGGTGTGGCCTGTACGGTTTGATTCTTTGGTATTATTTGGTTCAAATAGTTTCAATATTCCATTCTAGATACTAAAAAGGGTTGAGAAAGCAATTATCATGACCCATTTGAAAATGATTGCTCATGTACGACGCGGTAACTTTCATTTTTACTTATTAGATCAATTACTTATGTAGTGTGTGTGACGGTACAGATTGCCGTCCGGTGTCGCATGATTTAGGAATGCTAAATACCTATAATTTTCGTTCCTGGTTTTCATTTTCGTTCCGGTCCGCGTAAGTTTAGTTCCGGTCATAATCACACTTTCAAAAACATGAAATGCATATTTGTACGCACATTTCTTGTGGGTTTTATTTCTTTCAACAGATGTTTATTCTTGTTTTATTACGGAGGTCTTATCTCTCCAATTCAAATGATTGTAAACTGGAGGTGTGAAACCTGTATATATGTAGATAGAGTTGTTACATGGCTCCTTCTACAATAGGTGCCGACACAAACCCTCACCATTATTAGATGTACATGTACATGTAGCATCAGGTATTGATCTATATGTAGGAATGAGATTTCTTGAACTAAGTTTGGATTTTTATTTATCTATTTTATTTTTACAAATCTAGACTATATACTCAAATGTATGCTATATTTTTCTTTTTTCTTGACCAATGCCATCATATATCTTTGATGATCAAGTCATTTCGTACTGGTTACTTAAGATATTGAGTACAAGAGAGAGAGAGAGAGAGAGAGAGAGAGAGAGAGAGAGAGAGAGAGATATGACATTAGTCCTGTACATGAAATTTATCAATATATAAAATGAAACAAGTCAAACATGTAATCTTTAAATGAGATTAACAAAAAAACGACCAGGGGCTCCTTTGGAAATGGCATTGAAATTGTACAAGAATTCCAAATATTCATTCATTCATTCGCATAAAACAATTCAGCATCTAACCACAGCTAAATATTCTCTACAGAGATACCTATAGTTATCTTACCCCCTCCCATTATTCGTGGCGTGCAACAATATATTTCAATGCTTTTTTGTCTCCGACGACAGTATGTACCGTGATGCAAAAATTATGCCTTGTCTCGGCGCATATTGTCGTCGGCGACAATATATAGTATATGTACCAACGGACAATATGTACCGAGAGGGTACGTGCAGATCGTCGTCGAGGATTATATGTTCCAAACGACAATATGTACCATCATAGTGTGTACTTAACGGTAGAATTACAAGAATTTTGAACTTTCATATTCATACACAATTACACTAAGCATTATGATAGTTTAACTTTATTATTAGCTTATATCATCGTAAAACTTGTAAAATTTAATTGATTTTATTAATTGATAGTACGTATACAGAAACCTACAAGGGCTACAATAATAAATCGTCGTTTTCTTACTTTGTACTTTAAATGCATGAATAAACTTTCGTTCGGAAGTTAACGTTCTAGAAATTACATGTAAATACATTGAATAAACAAACAGAATAATGTTTATATATAATACATGTAAATACATTGAATAAACAAACAGAATAATGTTTATATATAATACATGTAAATACATTGAATAAACAAACAGAATAATGTTCAATCAGACACAACCAACCACAAATCTACTGTGTCAATACACAGGTTAGTTACACATCACAAACACTGCTGTAATTAACACACATAGCTGTAATTAACACACAGAACTGTAATTGACACACAAAACTGTAATTAACACACAGAACTGTAATTAACACACAGAACTGTAATTAACACACATAGCTGTAATTAACACACAGAACTGTAATTGACACACAAAACTGTAATTAACACACATAGCTGTAATTAACACACAGAACTGTAATTAACACACATAACTGTAATTGACACACAGAACTGTAATTAACACACAGAACTGTAATTAACACACAGAACTGTAATTAACACACAGAACTGTCATAAACAAAGATACAGTGCAGAAATATTTACATATTTAACCATGCCTACCGATGGTGTCACATGTATCGAGTAACAATTGAGAAATGGGTTTCAGTTTTGAAAATATAGGAGGGCACAGTGTAAGAAATACGACGCTACATGGTGGCATACGTCATGAAACACATTGGTGTACATGTATCATGAAAGGTATACCGACGTGAGGTGTTGCACTCATATCTTTACGAATATTACGAAAATAAAGTTTATTCATGCAACTCTTATAAGCAATACAAAATAGATAGTTGGACAAACACGGACCCCTGGACACATTGGAGGTGGGATCAGGTGCCTAGGAGGAGTAATCATCCCCTGTTGACCGGTCACACCCGCCGTGAGGCCTATATCTTGATCAGGTAAACGGAGTTAAATTCATATATTTCCATCCTCCTTCCACTTGTATCGGAATTCCCAGCCGTTGAAATGTTTATATAGTATGTATATCTGTATTCCTACTCGCATCATTAACAACATATGGAAATTACTATTAATACAATCTGTAAAGATATCAAAGTCAAAGACAATGGAAACGTAAACATTTAATGTTCAAAACTGTAAAGTGCGAGATCTTAATCCCCTTTCCCGAAAACTGTGGACTTAGCAGCTAATTCAATGTCAAGACGATTCATAGTCAAAATTTCATTACGAAGCAGGTTATATTGAAGTAAAGAAAATCATAGAAATGCTTTTAATTGTTACCCGCATTCTAGAATTATAAGTCAATAACATATTACTTTCAGAGTTGCTTGTTCATTTTTTTTTCATTTTATTTATTCGCTTATCTAGAGTGTACAAGCTTTGATAATCTTATTCTAGATACTCCCATTTTAACATTTGATGTAAGTTTCACTTTTTATTTCAAATTGTATATATTCGGAAGTGCAAATTGTCGAAAAAGAAATAAAGTAGATTTTGTGAATTGAAAGAGTGGTATGTACATAAATCAAATTACAGATAAATAGGGAAAGTGAAATGAGGATGTAAAACACTTTGTTGGCATTTCTCTCATACTGTGCCATTCGACGTCAACAAATATATCCATTTCTACGTTATACACAGAAATACAATAAATGTGCAATGATACTTACACTTCCTTGCAGATGCTTGGTGTTGTAGTGGTTTCTGAGGAACCCAATTCCTGTGAAAATAATTTCAGAATTATCACAAGCTGAAAAGTTGTCATGTTGTATCGAAAAATGACAATTCCTGAGGTTGATATTTGTTCCACATTAAACGACCCTTTTCCACTGCATTTATTGAACAAAATCAGCTCCAGACTGAGCTATTTCCGTTTTCAATCTGTACTAATTAAAGTACTGACTTTTAATCGTCGCATACATTGTATCACACTTTGTTTCCGGAAAATTTAAATAAGTTAGTTCCCCAGCTTTTAAACACAATATCAAAGGATGATATATCGGTGCAGAAACCGGTCCAAATACATATCTCATTGATAAATAATATCATCCATTTAATACTCAAACTTATCCAGTTACATTGGTTTCTCAATTCAAATTTGAGAATGGTTGGGAGAGGACTACATTTTGTGGCCAAGAATTGTATAATAATGTTCAACACGATTATACTGTTCCAATTCTATCCAACAATCGTAAACATTTAAAACCCTAGACAAGTATTCTTATTCTATTTAGATATATGGAAATAATGGAGATATTGTAAATTTATTAATGTGGTTGATATATTTTCCCAAATAAAACACCAGTTCTTAAAAACCTTTATAATTAGTTACCTGAAATTTGGTATGAAAATTTAGTATCTTGGCCAATAACTACAGATTGATACATAGCCCCCACTTCTTTAGTTCTATAATTAATTTTAGTCCATGGGTTTGTAACTAATGTGCAATCTTAAAAACTAACAATGCTCCGATCCCAATATATGTATATTAATTTGAACTCTCAAATTTCTGTATACTAAGTGCCAAAAAGTCATTAATTATTTTCATTCTTCTAGCATTAAGCATTCTCATATCTACATTGCTAGACAATATGGCTAAATGTTTATATCATGCACTGAATGATTCGTGCTACTATTATTTTTTAACATCAAGAGACAAATAGAGTTGATGCGAATGCATTATAACTCAGGGTTAAGCGAAAAGGGTAACGTTTAACAAACCTGTATAAAGCAATGACAATGACCCCCTTTTTTCTTGAAAATTTCATAATTCGCCTTGAACGTAGAAATGATAATGATTGTCGAAGGAATTTGACAAATCTAAAGATAAAATGTTTGTGTCATAGACTGAGGAGAATAAATCAAATGTTCCATGTGTCATGAGCTGAGTCTTCCGAGACTGTAACGGATTATTAAGGTATAACGATTATAAAGCAGAAGTGTGGAATCCGAAATTATTGAAATGGAGAAAGATGACTGATATATTGTCCAAATGACATTTGGACCCCGTGACATATTTCTGCGTCAGGTACATTCATAAACTCGAGAAGATTCTGTAACATTCTGGAGTTACGCTCCTAATTCTCCTACTTCTGGTATGTTCGGGGGTCCTTGTTTGTCCAATCCGTAATTTTGCATTCCTTATCGAAGTTCTGAGATTGATCACTATTCGTTTTTTGACGTAATAAACCAATTCACGAAAAGAGTCCGATGGAATTAAAACGAAAATGATAACAAAGCTACATGTAACTTTATTTGTTAAATCATGCATAGTAAAGACAATAGCTTTATCAATACTTAGAAATGTTGCTTTAATACTTAATCTTTCTGATAATACTTACGCTAAACAATGCAGAGTCTTATTTACGGCTTTATTTGGGATAAAACGGAAATAAAACGCAATACTTTAGTAGGTAGTATTATAAAAGGGGGTTATCGATTGTTGATATTGAATGCAACCTTAACACTAAAAGATGACCAAGTTCCCGACAGAGAGGTAGATACACTGTAATCTGAAAATTGTTATTATCCTTTTGATAAATGTCAACCTCCTTTGATGAATGCAAGTTGAGTAAATTGAGCATATTTTCCTCAGATGAAATTCTGAAACAACCAATCTGAAATTATCGTTACTTTTCGTATAGGGGAAATATTGTAAAACACGGCCATACCGAACATTCGGAGCAAGAGGAAACTGTTCGTCACAACCAAATTTAGGTCCGATAAAATCAGCTGCAATAGGGAGGCAAACATCACCCCACATTAAGGGCAAACAAGCCACAAGAGCGCTCGCCACAAAAACATTTTAATACATCTTGATTTTTGTTTTTCAATTGGATATCCTGTGAAGTTTTGCATGTAAAAGGTTTGTGGCGCGTGATACTGATTACAGAAACTGTATGAAAAATAAGTGAAACTCTTTTTGTTCCTTGTTTTTAAATGGATATTTAGAAAATTTGATTTTTCAAATTGAAAATTGTAAGGATACGGCACAAAAGAACACTTTCTTTTCCACATAAAGTATGTACATGGACAATCTTTGACAATAAATGATGTAGAAACGACGAACACTTTGTATGGTAATTAGAAAGACTCTGTATTGTTGTTTTTCGAGTTCACTGGAATATGATTTGATGTATATGAAGGTGAAGATAACGAACAACGATCAATCTCATAACTCCTATAAAGTACACAAGTAAGAGTAGAGCAAACACGGACCCTGGACACATCTTAGGTGGGGACAGGTGCCTAGGAAGAGTAAACATCCACTGTTGAACGGTCAAGCCGGCCATGATACATGAACATGTACTTATATTTCGATCAACTAAACGGATCAATCCACAGTCGAAATCAATATGTAAAGAACGATGAAACAATATATTTGAAACACGAGAGACAGCATTCGACTGATTGTATTTGTAAATTATATTGTCATAACGCAAGAGCTTATTTTGCTAATGATCAGCTCTAAGTTCGAAAGAAGCTACTGACAAACAAGTTGATGGTGCACTCGTTTAAAGTCAGAATTTCACAAATTCTATGATTGTTATAACGATCTAGGTTGCCAATACAACATATCAATGAGTCAAATGCTGTCTGACGTGTTTCATACCGATTGTTAAGGCCGTTCATGGCACACCGATTTTAACTATGGATAACTACATTTACATGATGAAAATATAGGGTGTATGAAACCTAACAAAAATCTGACAGTCAGAAAGGCACCACAGAAAAATGAGTTTAGGTTGTCCTGTATTAGTACTAATGGTGCATACTTCATTAACGTTTTTAATGAGAGAAAGTAGTGATTGTTCTTTACATATATATCTTCATTTGAGGCAGAATTTATTCAAAAACTTCTACGCGAGAAGAAAAAATCTCTGCTGTGGCATTCAATTCGACATTTAGATATATCGACGACATGCTGTCAGTCGTACCGATTGTCAGGACGTTCTTGGCACACTGATTTTGACTACGGATAACTCCGTTACCTGATCAGGATATAAGGCTCACGGCGGGTGTGACCGGTCAACTGGGGGTGCTTACTCCTCCTAGGCAACTATCCTACCTGTGGTGTGTCCAGGGGTCCGTGTTTGCCCAATTATCTACACTGTATTGCTTATAGGAGTTATGAGATTGGCCATTGTCCGTTATCATCGCATTTCATATTTTGTAGAATATGAAAGCTATAATTTTGAAAACATTTCAAGATATTGTGTCACAGTGAAAATATGTGAAACTTGGATTGAAGGTTTGTCGTGTCATTTATATTTGACCTCACACCAAGAGATATAAGTGTCCTCATGTAAGGACTTTATGTTGAAACTCATTTAAGATATCATGTTAGAACGAAAGTCATCACGGACAGACCGATGGTTGGGCAGACGAAATCGTATTTCTTAATCAATGACTACCTTTGTACGAAATACAAAAGGTCTATGTTGAAAATTGTGCAACGTATGACATCACAATGAAAGGATATCGGAGATACAAATTGAAGGGCTATTGTGACCTTGATCATTGACCTCGTGATTTCTTAGATGTCTTCCTTGAATAGGTAACTACCTTTATACATATTTCAAATGTGACATTTTTAAGATTGCAAACAATTCAACTTGTCACAACGAAAGTATTAAAAGTCAAGAGGGAATTATGATTCCTCTAATGCCTTTATTATGGTCCTGTATGAAGGTTTAAAATTGTTGCAATGAAAACTGGTTGAGTTATTGTGTCACGATAGAAATACATGTACATACAGACAAACATATAAAGGGACATGACCCCAAATTGTAGATGTCTGTGTGTCATTGAAATTATTTTTACAGAGAACTTGAAAACATTAAGGTGAACATTGTTTGGGAAAATGTGTTGACAGACAGACAGATGGATAATCTGTTTCCTATAGGGTGACCGCATTTTATGCGGGACTCAGGTACATATAAAGTGAAATTACTTCTTCTAGGCACCTGATCCCACTTCTGGTATGTCCAGGGACCGTGTTTGATAATCTCTTCATTTCATATCATGCATTGACCAGGAAATATGAGATTGATCATGTACTTTATCTTTATTTATTCACTCTTATCCACTGTTATGTTAATTATGAAAGTTAGTATTTTGCTAGTTATATCAATATAGAGCTGTATACATTTGTGTGAAACAGATGGATTTAAATATAATTTGCAGTGAAAACACATTACAATATATAAATGGTATACTACATTGGATATATATTTCACGAAGAGTACTTCCAATAACCCTACACAGCACATCCTAAAATCAAAAAAAAAAAAAAAAACCCACAAAAATCTGTCTACACACCGGGATTACATGTAACAAGTCAGGAACGTCATAAAAAGATTATTTCCTGTAGAATATAGCGATATCTCGGAACAGAGTGAAAATCATTAATTATCATTATAACATGCCATCTCCGTCTACAACAGGAAGTATTTGCAATTTTTATTTAAATTACATAATTTACTTAGATATGAAATCTACCCCCAATTTAGGCATATAAATATTTCGGGATCAATAAATTGTAGTAATAGTCGATAGGTTGCTTGAATAATTTATCTACATTAGGGCTAGATATTACTATATTACATATAGTATTAGATATTAAATACCCTAGATAGCATTGTATGTTATAAGGATACTACCTAACATACGTCTATGTTATCCCGATCAGGTAAACGGTGTTATCCGTAGTTAAAATCAGTGTGCCCACCCCCACCCCCCCAAAAAAAACCCCACCAGACTAACAATCGACATGAAACACGTCAGGCAGCATTTGATACATTGATAGGTTGTATTGTCAAATTAGATCGTTATAACGACCCACAAAATCCACGAACATTAATCCCCCACGAACAACGATGATTTCACAGTATGTAAAACTTATACGGTACCAATTTTAATGCACCAGATGCGCATTTCGACCAATAATGTCTCTTCAGTGATTCAAGCCGAAATTTTGGAAATTCGAAATGACAAAAAACTTGTAAGAGCTAAAAGGAAAACTAGAGTGCCACAAACTGGAGCCAAATTCGTTCAAGGATCAGAGCTATGCATGAGGGAGATATCATAATTAATTTTGAAATGAATTTCTAAATTATATCCCAGCAATTAAATATACATCCGTATTTTCAAGGTAGTGACGAGGTACTTAGCTACTGGGCTGTAGAGACCCTCGGGGTCTAACAGTCCACCAGCAGAGGCCTCAACCCTGGGGTCATAATGTAAAACTTATACGGTGCCAATTTTGATGCACCAGATTGGCATTTCGACAAATGATGTCTCTTCAGTGATGCTCAAAACAACATTTTGGAAATTTGAAATGACAAAAAACTTGTAAGAGCTAAAAGGAAAAATAGAGTGCTCCCCCCCCCCACCACAAAAAAACAAAAAAAACAAAAACAAAAACTGGAGCCAAACTCGTCCAAGGATCTGATGATTCAGAAGCCTAAAAAAGATATATATTTCTTCGGTGTCCTGACAAGTGCTAAATAAAATCTTGCTACTCAAGTAACAAGTTCACCAGATTCAACATGTGATTGAAATAGTAATTGTAAATAGATGAATTCATTTCAAAATCAAGGATTATCTCCCTCATGCATAGCTCTTATCCTTGGACGAATTTGACTTCACTTATTTGGCACGCTGTTGTTGGCTATATTTAGATCTAAAACTTCATAGTTATTTCGGATTTCAAACATTTCGGTTGAGCATTACTGAAGATACATTACTTGTCGAAATGCGCATCTGGTGCATCAAAATTGGTACTGTATAAGTTTTACATTATGACCCCTGGGTCGAGGCCTCTGCTGGTTTGACTGTTAGTCCCCGAGGGTCTCTACAGCGCAGTAGCTAAGTACTTCGTTACTAGCTTGAAAATACGGATGCATATTTAATTGCTGTTATAAAATTCAGAAATTCATTTCAAAATTAAGGATTATCTCCCTCATGCATAGCTCTTATCCTTGGACGAATTTGGCTCCACTTTTTTGGCACGCTGTTTTTGGCTATATTTAGATCTAAAACTTCATAGTTATTTCGGATTTCAAACATTTCGGTTGAGTATCACTGAAGAGACATTATTTGTCGAAATGCGCATCTGGTGCATCAAAATTGGTACCGTATAAGTTTTACATGAAAATTCTTCGATATATCTAAATATCAGGTTGACGGTCACAGCAAGAAATGTTTTCTTCTCGTGTAGAAGTTTTTGAATAAATTATGCCTCATAAGAACTAATAAAGGAACACATAATTCATGCCCATGGGAATTTCAACAGACTGTTGAAAGACCTGATCACCAAAGAGTACAAAGATATTGTCGATGATGAACTCCATCTTTTTAGTATGATGTTTATAGTACCTTTGCGTATAATCAGAGTGGCGTTTAGCAAATTTAGATTTTGGATGACTGATCACTAAAAATTGACATTTCCTGTTTTCGAATTTTGTTGAAGAAGCAACTGCCAACCATCAGTTTTGATACTGTTGATTTTATAAAACGAATTACACCATTTTCCTTATCAAGATATACGGGTCACGGAGGGTGTGTCCGGTGGACATGGAATGGTTACTCCTCCTACGTACCTGATCCCACCTCTAGTATATTCCGGGGTCAGTATTTGCCCAACTCTTACTCCTTATATGAGTTATGAGATTGATCACTGTTCGTTATCTTCACATTTTCATAAAGATGTTTAGAACAATAAATCGAAAGTTTAAACACGTGTGCATATATGTACAAGTCTGCTTATCACACGTCTTGAGATATTTGTGCTGGTATCTATATTTGAGAATATGTTCCACACGTATTTCTGGCATTTTATATTCAACTGCAATAAAACTGTACTATAGATTTAAAAAGTAATGGATTTGATGTTAATCAATACCGTGGTATGTACTGAGATATTAAAGGAAGTGAACATGAAAAAAATATTTGTTGCATAATAAACTTAAAAGACCTCCTGAAACTAAATAGTGTGGCCTGAATCTAATTTACTTGTTTCTATTACGAGATTTGATCAATTAAACACTCTAAGTTAAAGGTTTATGGAGGTCATCCATTATTTCCCAGTATGCATCTGTGCTCTGACGTAGATGAGAAACATTGCTGTTGTTGACTGGGTCACTATTATACAGCAGAAATGTATGGATTCATATTAGAATAGATGAATAAGGTTTTGGAGCAAAAAGAATTGAAATCAAATCTAATTACAATGCATTAAGAAAAAGAAGAAAACATTCCCACAAAATATCTCCAGCTCCTCCAACTTCTGAACTTACTCAGAAGCACTAGTACTGTTATATTTGAAGATTCCAAATCAATTAATTTTATTAGATTTTAAAATATTTGGAAATAATTAAGGTGACTGTCATAAAGGTACTGCAATATAGGCATATAAATTATATATTTTATAATTATTGATGTACATAGATCACAGATAAATTTCGGAGATGCAATTTACAGTTATATTATTTATTTACACTAATAAAAATTACTTATTCAGAATCTGTATCAAAGTCTGAGGTTTTATGAAATCCTTTATAATTGCAGTGCTCTTTAGGAAATATTCCCTTAATTCATGTCACATCAAATGAGGGTAAATTAAAACTACTCTGATTTTTACCACCAAGAGGCTGATCACGTCTGACCTAGTTGATAAACTATCTGTAGGCCATAAAACTTGATAGCATGCCTGCAACAGAATTGTTACTGTATTCTATCACGTGTGTGTGTGTAATTGGAAATATTTACACACAAATGCCATGTTATGTTTAGATTTTAATACAAGTGAATACATAAGGTATTTTTCATTTTCGTGTTTTTCTTACTTGTTTAACAAGTTGTTATCAAAGTCCTCTGAGACCCTTCCTCTCTGGATACATAAATCCATGGATAAATGTAAGCTGTATCAATTATAACAGGACTTCTAGACACACCATGTCAAAATATGGGTTTAGAGAACCGCACTTTATGTGTATATCCATGTAATCTGACACAAAATGTTCAAACTCATGACAACAAAGACACCCCTTGATCATGAATGTACATAATTCCTCTCTCATTAAAACCAATTGCTGGTAATGAAAAATTATTCTGAGAAACAATTTCTTCCTCTGTAACATCAGGTTCAAACTGATATCCCATATTTAATTCACTTTCTGCTGATGCCATTTTAACGTTGATGCTTACAATGTGCCAAAAATGCACAATGTGTCCTACTGACATCAGCATCAGTGTTGCCCTCTAGTGGATGCTAAAAGATAACCCAGCAGGGAGGTAATACTTTTTTGTTCAATATGGCAGCTCCCAAGTATTGAAAAGATTAGTTAATCTTTATGAAATATCTCCCTACTCAAGAAAGCTACATCTTAATGATTTTCAGAATTCATTATATACATCAAAATGACAAATTTAAACCCTTTTGTCACATTTTCATGTTCACTTCCTTTAAGCAAAGTCTGTGCTATACCGCGGTACATAGTCTCTGGCGATACTTAACTCTATTTACATGTACTCCTTGCTTTATTCTCTAACCGAGTTAAGTCACATATAAAAGCAGAATAGAATTGTATGATCTAGAGGTTTTACATCCACACTTTCTGTCCAGAACAGCTATTTGTAGTCCTTGGATTGTGGTCTCTAATTCGCACCTGTCATTAATGCATCGTCCGTGTCGTTGTTAGAGGCATCTGTGTTTTGATTTCCTGTAAAAAGAGTGTTTTTGTGTTAGGATAGTGGCAATGCAACTCTGAATTGTCTCTCTGGGGAAACCTGATGTTTAAACTAAGGAAGCTGACCTTTCAAAAATTAATTTTGACACACTCTATGGAAGCGGTATGTACCTCACCTAATATTGCACGATAGTTGTGGATGTAAATCTTCAAAGTAAAATCTCAGTAATAATAATATTTGGAAAGTTATTTAATAATTTCTTATGAGGTAATTAATGTAATAAGACGTCTCCAAATGAGTAAAACATTATCGAGATGGACGTTGAACAATATGCAATCAATTAATCACTTATCAACTTATCAATACAACCTATCATTGGATCAAATGCTGTCTGACGTGTTTCATATAGATTGTTAGACCGTTCTTGGCACACTGATTTTGACTACAGATAACTCCGTTTACCCGATCAAGATATATGGCTCACGGAGGGTGTGACTGGTCGACAGGGGATGCTTACCCCTCCTAGGCACTTGATCCCACCTCTGGTGTGTCCAGGGGTCAGTGTTTACCCAACTTATTTTGAATTGCTTATGAGTTATGAGATTGATCACAGTTCGTTATCTTCACCTTTCATCCAGACAATATGCACATCTATAAATGGCATTGAACCATTGTACAGATTATGAAGTATTTACGATAAGATAGATAGGAGGAGACGCGGTAATAAGGATTTATGACAGATTTACAGATTGACAGACGGGCAGAAAGCACGAAACAACATGTCTCCCCATGGAGAAGGGGAGACTAAAATAGCAGGTGTGGAAGGAATATACGATACGTTGAAATGTTTCCATGATTTATACTGCCAGAGCAATTTAAATAGAATTGCTCAAGTGTCTATGATAAGTTTTTTTTAAAAGCTTGCTGATTGCTCTGTGATAAATTGATTGTTCAAAAGCATAAATTATAATGACGTATGGAAAAGCAGATATAAAATATATAAAACAAAAATTGAACAAGTTCACCATCTGAATACAATAACTTTGATAGAGCGTTGCTGTTGAAAAGGAAAAGGAATCTAGTCTGATACGAAACATACTTTTCAAATTTCGTTTCGATTGATTGCAGATAAATGCCTTCCGTTTAAGACATGCTATTATCAATACAACAACTGCAATCATCACAACCAGGAATGTAATAGGTAATGCGATCTTCAGAACATCTTCTAAGTTTTCGTTGTGCCTGTATAATAGAGGTCAGTATTTCTATTATAATACACCTGTCATCATTGGCTCAGTTTTTAAGCTTTAACAAAAAGATACTCATTTCAAACATGCACATACAACTGAATTTATACCATAATGCCCCCCCTCCCTTAGTTTACCTTTGTCTCTCGTTTGATACAATTTATTGCGTTCTATTTCCTTACATTTCTTCCTGGTTTGTGTTCTCTCGTTTTCATGTTGCTTAGCTTTGTTACTGATTTGAATCCTTCATTTTCATTTACTTAACCCGTTCTTGGTTTGTAAACCTTATATTACATTTGTTCTTGGTTTGTGATTCATGCTGTCCGGTTGCTTAACCTTTTCCCTGTTAGTTATACCTCACTTACCATTGTTCGTAGCGTGTGATCACTCGCTTCCCTGTTTCCTGGTTGTAAGCTATCGCTTCCCTGTCACTAACCATAGTTCCTGTTTTGAAACCCTTGTTCTTTACCTTTTCCATGATTTGTAATTAATAACTTCCCTATTGTTTACCATTCTTCCTGGTTTGTGATCCCTTGATTCATTATTGTTTACCTTTGTTCCTGATCTGTAGTATATTGTTTTCCTATTGTTTACATATGCCCTAGTCCTGCGATTCCTCTCTTACCCTACCTGTTGTATTCCTTTGTTCCTGGTTTACATATGGTGTATGATATATGCTGTAAAATCTTACTATTTCCCTGCATTTGTTTCGGGTTTACATGTAATGTATGATATATCGCTTACTATTTCCCTACTTTTGTCTCTGGTTTAGATATGATGTTTAAACTATCGCTGTTCATTTCCTTACCCTTGTATCTTGTTTGTAGTCGCTCGTTTTCCGTTTGCCAACCTTTGTTTCTGGTTTATAATCCCTATGATTGTTATACCTGCAGTGGTATACGTTGCTGTTGAAAATTCAGTACTATGCTTTACTGTGGTACTGTCAGTGTCGTAACACCCAGGATCTAATGTGTTAGAAAAGTAAAGATATTACGAATTTTGAGTTTTTAACAATGCAATTACCGTATGGCAAATAAGGTAGCATAGCAGAACAGTTTGGAAGGTAGCAGGTAAATATTTTCGTCATATTGATATGCCTCCTGATATGTTGGACATAAGTGGTACAGATGAAATCAAAAGTCAGCGAAGTTATAAACGTGTCCCAGTATGAGTGAATTGAGTTAGCAAAGACCGTAGAGACGTTTTGCACTAGGTTATGCATGAAAGAAACATTCACTATTCTATGCTTAGAACAGAAAATTTCAATATCATTACAAGACTATAATAACGATATTATTCATTCAATGAAATAAACGAACAAGCAACAGCCAACATTCACGATATTGATAATTAAAACGTGGACACAACAACAGACCTAGAAATTTGTATTATTGTTTGTATTATTATGTGACCCTTTAACAAGGGGAGATAATCAGGAAAATACAAACAAAAGTAGTGGTTGCTAAAAAATCTTCTTCTCAAGAACCACTGGGCAGATTATCACCAAACTTACACATAAGGATGAGGATATGTTGTAGATTAAAAATTGTTCAAGGCATTACCCCGGGGCAAAGGGGGTAGTCTCAAGGTCACTTCTAAGTTGACCTAAATTTATATTTCCTTTAATTTTTGATATTTTAGTCATTATAAGGACTAGGATCATCAAATTTTGACAGTTGATGCATCTTAGGACCTTATGTCAAGTTGTCTCAAAAGTAGGTCACGGTGACTTACTTTTTTAATTTTGCAGGTATTTATTTTAAAATTAATTTTGATGCATATCTTAGACACTTTGAAGCCTATGATCATCAAAACTTGTCAGTTGGTGGATCATGGGATCTTGAAATGCGTCAACTGAAAAATTGGTCACCGTGACCTACTTTCTGAATTTTATGGCTTATCATTTATAGATACAGTACCCGCAACGTTATTCTTGACATGATAAACGATAGAACACGATACACGCACGATAGGATAGGATACACGCACGATACGATAGGATACACGCACGATACGATAGGATACACGGTAAACCTGATAAACGCAAAACCTGATAAACGATCTTCACGATAGACCTGATAAACGCAAAACACGATAAACGATCTTCACGATAAACGGAAAACCTGATAGAAATGTTGTAAATTTAGAAACAATTTAGACAGAACGAAAGTTTGATACGTACAAAATAATTTCATTATGTTGATAATAATACTGAAGGATTTCAATACTTAATATATACCTAAAGCATATAATGTAATTATCCACGGTTGTACGTTTATTTTTTTAAAATTCTATTTATGTTTTCTTTAACGTCATTACAGCTAAAATCCGGAAGCTAAACTATATACGGTATTGAATTCATTATTTGATATCTATATGAATTTTCTCAGCCAATGATTCTAAAACGTATATTGTCACCTTGAATGTTTAATATGTGAATCATAAATGGAGTGATTGATTTTTATCTTGCTTAACGTCACCATGACCGGTGAAGAGTTTTTAAATTTAGGCTTATGCTCGGCAATTACGGCCATTGAGTAGTGAGGGTTTTTTAGCGTGCCACACCTACCGTGACACGGGGCGTCTGTTTTTAAGGTCATCTCCGAGGACCCGTGGTATTCACACTTGATATCGAGTGTTTAGCAATTAAACAGGGAATTAACAAAATGGAATATAATGTAGTGATACCATGCTTCAATAGCTCTCTTATTCTGTTGTCTATTATTTTGGATATCAAATAAAACTAAGTAATATTTTGTGTGTAGCGAGGAGGGGGGTTATTTTGCATCAAGCTCTGAGTTCACCGCTCTTTCAACAACTACAATTATTTTCATAATGACCGCTTTAAATTCAATCCACTGCACTACACCATATGCTCATATGTTAGATATTTCTACACTATGAGTGATAATTGATAGTCATAAGTAATTGGAACATATTCATATGAATTGATATTTTGTTAACAAAAAATAAATAAACTATTAAAAACATATACGAAACCCGGCTTGATTTAAAGTCGCAATTTAGAAACGCTTTAAATTAAATGTTTATGTTTAGCATGTAAAAAAAATTCAAATAATCATCAAAACCGGCATACATTTCCATTATCTACACGTACGACTATTGGTATATATGTGTACATGTACAAATAAAAAAAAAACAACGATGGCAGCTGAATCGTGCCCAATTGAGCAGAACTTTGGGAGATGCAATATACCCTTGCACTCTTTTAAAACTTAATCTTCTAAATGTGTGAAATACAATGCCCCTGAGAATGTTTACTGTCAAAACACGGGTGATACACAAAATCAGATAGATAAGAACGCGCACAAGTTCAGTAGTTGATATATATTAAGTTGATTACAGGTGAACAAAATCGGAAGAAAAAGAACCATTATTAAAATATATGTAATAAACAATGTAATTTACTGATTTTTCCTTTCAGGTATCACACCGGTAATTATTTTCACTATATATTACTATAGAGGGGAAAAAATCATTAAAAATCAGTTTACAAAATTGATGCCGAATAACGCAGTCAGATACGTTCTATGTTACCTATCTCGTCTGCCGACACCAGAAAAACAACACCCTACGCGGCATTTTCGAAAAAAAATTACCCGCAAACAAGACTACCCTCAAATCCACGTGTTTTTCACATGTGTGTAAACAGCCGGAGTGCACCTCAGGAAGTAGCCTCAGCTACCAACAGCAAATAGTTCCTTTGTATACACTTGATTATTTCTACAAATTACACAAAATTTCCTAATCAGGGGTACAAAAATTAAGAGAAAAGAAGAAGAGGAAATGAGAAAAATCGCGCAAGGAAAAAAAAATTCTTTAAATATATGGAACTACATTTGACTAAGTTCATTTTGATTGGACAATTACCGGTGTGATACCTTCAGATCGGAACTTTCTATTTCTCTGTTAGTGTTAATTACAAATAATTGTTTCTAGACGAGGAACTGTTTTTGAACTCCAGATGAAGGAGCTTTCAGTTTTATTGTCCTCGGTTTGCTCGGCAAACCACTGCCTACTTTCCAGACAGAATGACATTGCGATAAATTTTCACCCTCTCTGGACAGAGATATAGCTCTTTTTCTGCTTTAAAATCAACAGCTTTATGTTCTCCTTCAAATATACTGTCTTTCCTCGATTCCTAAAAATAGCTTCTTTAACAAAACGAATAAAGCTTTCGGAAAGTATCTTACTTTTTCATTAGATTTAATATACGATCCCGATAGTTTCCGAAGCTACACGATAAACGATTTTCACGATAAACGGAAAACCTGATACACGCATAATACGATACACGATAGACCTGATAAACACAAAACACGATAGA